>NW_011500051.1:80379-91421 GCF_000495115.2 Populus euphratica
ATAAGTGGGCTACATATAAGTCCACCTAAAGGGGGTCCATTAGGGTTTCTTACTATGAATAGTTGATGTAACCATATTATTCGATAGTTTCACCCATATTTACCTAATGTTTTGTCCATGTTTTATATGTAAAAGTTTTTATATCAGCAATTTAGCTCCTCTAAGTCAGAGTTTGAAGATTTCATGCAAGGCTATTTCTTTTTTTTTTTTTAGGGAAAATAGTTATTGAAGTACTTAAATGTCAATTGTCAACTTAAGGGAGGACTACTTTGTAAATTAGGAACTAGGGTTTCTTAGCATATAAAAAGAAAGAGAGAGAGGAGAGAAGGGGGGCAGCAGCCAGAAGTTAAGAAACACAAATTCTCTCCTCTACAAACCCAAAAAATCATGCTCTCTTCATTCTTTAAGAGTAGTTGTTCAATGGTTATGCAAGGCTAAGCTCTTTTCTTTGTTGCAAGGACACAACAAACCTTCGGATTTCAAGAACCGTGAGATTTATTCTTCCTTTTATTTTCAGTTTATATTATGAATAAGTATGGTTGTTTTCCTATGCATATTTTCTATGATTGTTGTTGATAATTGCTATAGCGGAACTCTAAGTTATTATTGTGAACAATTTATTGCTAAGTTTGATATCAAAACCGGAGTTGTGATGTATGAACTTGTGAAGCAACTAAGCTTGATAATTGTGGCGGAACTACATTATTAAACTTAGGGAGAACACTCAAATATCTAGTTCTTAGGGCTGCCATTGAACTAAATCATTAATGCGGACATTGTGATTGTTTGTTGGTTAGGGTTGGTTATACGGCGGATCCGTTAATTAACCAATATTAAGAAAAGATAAAAATTCAGAATATAAATTGTAGTTTTGTTTCAAGGATCGGTTCTAATTTCCATTGGTGGATGTGTGCTTGCAACCAAGGTTTGTTTTCTTGATAAATTTCGATTTCAATTGATTTTGTTTGCTAGTTTAATTTCTTCCATAGTTTAGATCATCACAAATCAAAACCCCCCAATTGCATAACGTATAACATAAAAATCTGAACTAAATCTTCCTTGTAGGATCAACCCCTTGCTTGCTCTATACTATCTTGTGTGTTGTGTTTTAAGCTAGGGTAATTAATTTGTGCGACCACGACATTGCAACAATAGTTCAGTCAGAATGACAACCCATTGGCGTAAAATCCGGCCTAAACATGCCAACTCAGACAGCTTTTTCAGCAGATTTAACAGTGCACTATACCTACTTTGAACCAACGGTTGGGATACTTTTCAATAGAATCAAAGGCTGAAATTTTACCCCAGCGTAGACAAGATTGCCCTCTTCCACCGCCTTAAATAGAGGTGAATTTGATAGCTTGAGGGAGAAGAAAATCAGGTCCAAAGTGGGAGAAAAACCAGCCTTCTCTGCATAATTTTCCTGCAACTACCTTTTTTTCTTCTTTCTCTCTTTGTCGTGGCCTACAGCCACCACCATCACCGTCGACTGGAAAACCTTCCTCTCTACCATAGGAAGCCTACCGGCCACTAAGCAGCCACCATGACTCTTTTCTCTTTTCTCCTTTCGGCTTCCTCCCTCCTCTGCAATGTTTTCTTCCTCTTCCCACAGCCGACGACGACCACCATCATCTCAGCCGACGCTCCCTAAGCCACCGGCCGAGCAACCACATCACGACCGAGACCCCCACGCCAGGCATCCTCCCTACTTTGCCTCTTTCATGTTCTTCGTCCTCCCCCCGCCATGGCTGCTACATGCAAAATTCATTTCTGCAAGCAGCAGCTAATTAATTAGCTGCCTTCATTTGGGCTGAGCCAGTCACGACCCAGTCTAAATGGTTGGGTCCGGTCCGGCCCAAAAAATTATAGGCCAACATCGGCCCAATCGCTTTGGGCCGATGTTGGCCCACCTCTTTTGGGCTAGGCTCGGCCCAGTCAGCTGGGCCAGCCCAGGCCACATGTTTTAATATATATATATATTTTTTTTTTGAAAAAAATTCAAAAATTCTTAAAAAAATTTATGATTTTCTTAAATATTTTTTTATTAATTTTGCATAATATCGGTTTGTATATTTACACTGTAAAATACAAATCAGGTATTAAAATATCTGGTTTTCTCTAAAATATTTCAAAAAAAATTAAAAATATATATTTTAAATCAATTTCTATTTTTAAAAATTACTTTCATGCATACGACCAAATCCTAAAATTTTTCCAAGCATATTTTTTATTAAAAAAAATGAATAAAATTGCATCTTTTTCATGTTTAAAAAATGGATATCGTAACCAGTTTATGATTATCCGTTAGAATTTGGCCAACATATCAAAAATCTTTCTTTTTAATCTTTTTTTTAGGATCTAGATGTAGACTTTAATATTTATGGGGTGTAAAATTACACGATAAAGTACACCCTCGCGTATTAAAGATACAATATGTAAATAAATGTATGTTAATATTCGGACTTTAGAATGATTAGGATTTAACCCAATAAGGTAGAAAATCTCTCATGAAGAGATATATGCCTTGAGCCATAGATAAGAACAACAAATAGAAAACTGACTTAAAAAACAATCAAACAACAATGCAGCTTACCTTAGGTAGGGTGCACTGGGGGTGATGCGACTTCTCCTTGCACAACCAGTCTCTTACTCAGACTCTCGCAGACCATAAGTTCCTAGTAACTATAATACTAGGTGGCGACTCCTAAAAATTAATCATAAATTTCCAAAACACAACATCCCTCATCAGGAGGCACGACAAGAGCCTCTGCCATCGCCATATGATGTCGCGCACCCCGCGACAACTTTGAATCAAAGATTGACATCATTCTGTGCCGAATCAAATGTCAATATTTGACACCATTAAAAACAAAACATTCATCTCCAATCTCTTATAAATAAGGGTGAATTTCACCCAAGTATAAAAAAAAATCAGAAGCCAAAGTTGCAAAAATCATCTTTGCCTAGGTTTTTTTCTTCTTCTCCTTTGTCTGCCTCCATTTCCCCTCTTTTTCTCCACCTCTAGTGACACAACCACCTCCAGCTAACCATGCAAGACATTTTATGCAACACCATAAACACCTACAACAACCCTCTACCTCTATTCAAGCAAGGTTGCTTTTTCATTTTCACTTCAAAACTCTTACCCTTGGCAACCATTTTCATGGGCTTGGGTTAAACCCGTTTGGGTCCAACCCATTAAAAAAAGAGGGCCAGGTTGGTTAGGCTACCAGTCAGCCTAACCAGACCCCATTAGGTTCAGTACAGCCTAATATAATAAAAAAAAGGAAAAAAATTCAAAAGTTCTTTCAAAAAATTATGATTTTTCTGCATATTTTTCTACTAATTTTACACAATATTAGAATGTATATTTACAATATAAAATACAGATCTAGTTTTAAAATACTTAATTTTTTTCAAAATATTTCAAAATGAATATTTAAGAACTCAGAAAAAAATCTCAAAAATTTTAAATTAATTTCCCTTTAAAAAACAAAAAACAAATATTTTGTTTTCATGCATATAGCCAAATCCAAAAAAAAATCCAAATATATTTTTATAAAAACAAAAAAAAATACATCTTCCTCGAGTAAACAAAAAATAGATATCGTAACCAATTTATAATTATCCATTAGGATTTGGCCAAAATATCAAAAACCCTTTACCAATCATTTTGTTTATTTTATATTAGAGTTTCAATATAAACTTTAATATTTGAGGGTGTAAAACTATATGGTAGAGTATACCCTCAAGTATTAAAGATACAAAGTGCAAAACAAATATGATGCTAAAATTTAAACTTTAAAGTGGTTAGGATTTAACCTAATAAGATAAAGACTTTTTTGCGAAGAAAGATCTGTCTTGAACCTTAAAAAAAGACCAATAAATTGAAACTTGATATACAAAAACAATCAAATAACAATGTAGTTTACTTTAAGTAGGGTGCATTGGGGGTGATATGTCTTTCCCTTATACAACTATTCCCTTACCTAAACTCTCGCAAAGCATAGGTTTTCTAGTAACCATAATACTAGGCAACGACTCCTAAACCTTTATCATGATTTTATGATTAAATTCAAAACTCTTTCCTTCCCAACAACATATCTCTCAAGAGACATTTTATGGCACGCCAACTCGACGTCATTTCATGATAAGATGGCGACTCCACTGCAAAAAACCTTGTCTGATTGGACTAAGCTTTTCATGTTTAATTGTTTACATATTTGTTTTGGTCAGTTTAATTTTAGCTCATATTTTTACTAATTTAACATGTATTTTTACTTTTTGTTCAAGTATGTCGGGTGTGGAATAATATCCTCGTGAATTTTAATTTTTATGAATAAGTCTAATTCTAGGTTAGATGAATAACGATTTACCTCATGACTTTTAGTGGGAGTTCAGATTCGTGAAATATTCAATCATAAACTAAGTGTTTACTCGGTAATAGTGATCACACTGTTTCTTAATCATTACTTGTAAACCCATATATTACCTTTACACAAGGTAGTCACTAGGCGGTTCATGGACCTTTTGAGACTAGCTAGAAAGCTTACCCTCACGTAATGGTTTAGAACCTTCCATTAAGGTATGAACTCCCTAATAATTTATTTTGCATTCATGCACATGTATCAATTCATTATAAATAACATATATACATGCACCAAATTGAAATATAAGTCCCCAAAAAGCACCAACCCACACAATCAACAACAGTCGACTTCAATTGAGAATTATAAAAGACAAAAAGCATGCACACTGTGATGCTTATTTCCTAGAAAAGTTAGAGTCTTTAAAGGTAAGGGTGACTCGCCTCACTAACTTAATCGAACAAGCACTTAGAAATGTCTCTAGTAAAGGTCCTTTTAACTAACCCATCATCTTTGTTTAAACCCTGACAACAACTCAACCCAAAAAAAAAAGGAAAACATGGTCAGGAGCCCCAACACAATCCAATATTTATGCAATCAACAACACCAAGTCTAACCTCTGTAGTCATAGATGCATTTTTCAATGAATCCTGTAAGACAAGGTAATCTGATGATATTAATCAAGATAAGATGACAGCCCTAGAAGCTAAAATTGAGACTATTAAAGGGGTATATTTGTAAAACCCAGCACAGGCTGTGAGAATATGTATGGTCCAAAATATGGTTATACCAAAGAAGTTCTATGTTCCTAAGTTTATTAAATACACTGGAAATCAATGCCTCATAACTCATCTCAAGCTTTATTGTAACAAAACAGTAGAAGTAGTACACGATAAAAAACTACTAATGTACTTTTTCAGGATAGTTTAAAGCGGGCAACATTAAGTTGATACATGATATTGGACAATACAAAGATCTATAAATGGAAATACTTGATGAATGCTTTCATCAAGTAGTACAAGTACAACATAGAAATTACTCCTGATAGAACTAATTTATTCAATCTGGAAAAATGAGTCAAAGAAAGCATAATAAATACGCTCAGAGATGGAGAGATCTAGTTGCTCAAGTGGATCTTCCACTCTAAGAAAAAGAAATAGTCATTCTATTTACCAACACGCTCAAGGCATTATACTGTGAGCATGTGATGGGTAATTCAGCACATCAATTCACTGACACTGTAGTAGCAGCTGAACTTATAGAGTAAGGAGTCAAGAGTGGTATAATTTTCACACCCACTAAGAAAGGAGACTTTGAAAGGAAAAGAAAGGAGGTTAACTATGTTGAAGGTGGTTATAAAGGTAGAGAAAACCAGTTCCAAAACTATCACACTCCATCGTAAATTACCAACATAAATCATACTTTAGGTAGTGAGTTAGTAAATACAATAGAGACAGAATGCCTAGGAAATCTGAAAGCATATATGGCCAGAGTAAGGTATGAAAAATGCAGCATGAATTTTTTAAGGACTTAAATTTAAAAAGGTATCTATAAAGGGTGAAGTTCTACCGTAGATTTCCATCCACACAGTCAATAAAATCTCTGCAAGAGGCTAACCCAAAGGAAAATTTACAAAGATAGGAAGAACAAGTATGCCCCTATTATTTCCTATTATTTGATCTATTTTGACATGTTTTAGTCTTGTCAACAACTTGGTTCATAATGACATGAGACTTTCTTTGTTAAATGAATCATTTGTTTCAATAAGATCATGTGTTTTTTTGGGTTTATGATGTCCCTTCATTTTTATTGTTGTTTCATACAAATAACACGCCTACACAAGTATGCCTTTTACTTATAAAACCATTGAACCAAGAATTCTTTATGGGTTTCCCTTTCCTCTAAAAAATATATATGATTCCATGTTTTCACAAGGATTTTTAGGGAATCAAATTTTTAGTATAAAACAAAAATTAAATTGGTGTTTATTCTAACAGGCGTGTTCTAGAAATTCAAGCGATCACCTAAAAAAACCTGAAGAATAACCCACACATCATGAGATAACTTCAAAGTTGGGTTTTAGCTAAATGAATAAAGAGAAACCATGTTGCATATTCACATGAAAGAAAGCAAAACTTACTAATTTTGGATGCATGTTTTTTTAAATGAGAAAATATCATCTTTGCAGTCCCTTTTTGAGCATAATACATTTTTCTTAAAAATAACCTTAGCTAAGATCATATCCTATACTAGGGGGAAGTGTGAGAAATATGTAAAAAAAAAATCCTTAATGGTTAAAAGTGTTCAAACAAAACCAGGGGTACTAAAAAACCAAAGGGGTTTAAGCATTCTATAAAAATAACTAATATGACAATTCTTAAAACCAACTGAAGAAAAATGCCCAGGCCTAACACTAGGGAGCATAATGGACTATCTTGCAAGTTAATTTTAAGGTCCATAAATCCATAAAATAAAAAGATATCGTAAAACAAGCATTGATGATCCTTAGTTTTGAAATCTCTTAAATACCTTTTAAGCCTATAAATGTCTTTTTTTGTTCATAACTAAGACTCAAACCTATGTTACATGTCCAATTAAGCCCTTTCTAATCAAAGGCAGACAATCTGAATTGGTGGGCAATGCTTTCTCATATGAAATAAGCCATTATTTGTAAAAGCGAAATGAATACTTTGAAAATTAGTTCTCTAAAACCCTTAAATCAAAGCTTGAACCACTCTAAACACAAAACATCACTTCATACTTTTCTCAAAATGGCAAAGCAAACACTTTCAAATTTACCTTTAGGAATCAATTAATGTTGTTCTCATAACAAGTTTGAGACTAACATTGAAAGGGTTTCTGTGTTTGGAATAGCTTTCAAATTCTAGAAATTCTCTATGAAAACACCCTTATAAATAACTAAATCTTCTTTTCCATAGCCTCTTCCATAAAGAAAACTTGAATCCAACACCTGGAGGCATAATTAAGCTAAGGGACAATCCAAAAAAGACATAATAAGGCTGTTTTTATGATTCCTTTTCTAAAAAAAACATAAAATATAGGTAAAGGTGGTGATCTTTGAGATAAAGGCTTGCTGATGTCATGCCTTTTCAAGAGGTCAAGATTATAAAATATGACTCGAATAAATAAGAGTAAAAAAGTCATTGAAGCTTACTATAAAGACTCAAACTTTTGAGAAAATGAAAACTCCATGAAGAAAAAGAGGACCTATATTTCTTAGGTATGTATACATGCATATTGACCATAATACATTACTTTGATCTTTAACAAATTAATGTCTTACTAGCAAATCTCTTTCAAGTGCACCTTTAAGCTCTCATCTCTCAAGTAGTGTATTTTGTAACCCTATCTCTTTTCAAGTGCACTTTTAAGCCCTCATCTCTTAGGTTGTGTGTTTTCTAACCCTACCTCCTTTTATATATGCCTTTGAGCCCTCATCTCTCGGGTAGTGGTTTTTTCAACCCTACCTTTTTTTTAGTATGATTTCAAACAATATTTTTTTTTAACGTGTCTTTGAGCCCTCATCACTCAGGTAGTACATTTCTAACCCTACCCTTTTTTGTTGTGTTTTATAGCCTTCACTTCTCATATAGTATATTTTCTAGCCCTATATTTATCTCAACAAGTTTGCATAGGAAAAAGTTATTAAACAAATAAACACATAAACAAACTACATATACTAAAACAATATGCAATTAAAATTAATATTTTAAAATTAAGATCAAACAAAAAATTGATAGTTTTGCTTACTTGACATGGGGAATCCTAAAAGAAATTGAACCAAAATAAGGATATTGAAAGACTAAGTGTTGGGTGGTTGAATTTGTGGTGATGGGAGTTTGATTTGTGATAAAATGAGGGGGGGGCTACTGTTTTTTGTAAAAAAAAAATAAATGAAGAAAAAAGAGGAGGGGTAGAAAGGAAAGTCACTCATCAAGTCATAACTTAAATATTACTGATAAATTTAAGGATAGATTTTACTGACGGATTTATTTCATTGGTAATACCATCTATAAACATGTCACGCCATTTTTTTTGCTTTTTTTTTCACTGTAATTCCCTTGGTAGATACCAACAAGAAATTTTTGTGTTGTGTATCGAGGGGCATAGTAAGAAAATATTTCATTGGTAAATCTCATTGCAATTTACTGATGGAATTTTGGCTATCGATATTTTTATTTGTATTTATCATTTTTCTAGTATTATATTAAATTTATCTTTTTGATACACATTAATTGTTTTTTTATTGCATTTGATAGATTCATTTAGAATGTTGAATTTGTTGATTGAGTGCAAGAACATCAAAAAGATTTAAGCTTTATGGTAGATGAATTCATTCTCAATTTTATATTTTTAATATTTTATATATTTTATATTTTTATTTTATTTACAATTCATCCTGTACAAATGCAAAAAACAAAAAAGATTTACCGATAACCTCAATTCTTATACTATATAGCCGCCCATGTTATTTTACCTTGACTAAGATAATAAGAATTAACTATAAATTAAATATTTAAGAGGTATAGTTTAATTAGTTAAATTTTATATTTGTTTTTTAAAAATTATTAATTTAAATTTTATAAATTTTAGAATAACTATAAACTTATATAATTATTAATTTTAAAATACATAAAATTAAGATATAAACTGGTTTGAATATTAATATCAATTTAAAAAACTATAAATTAAAGTCAAAATCTGGCTGCTTTAGTTCTCAGACAAGGGGACAAAGCCCACGGCTTTGTCAATGAGAGGTAATTGTCAAAAGGCCATGCACATTGCCACTGTTATATATATTCCCACACATAAGGGGTTTTTTTAACCCTACGACTTTATATAATTTATGGCAAATTAAAAGAATGTTATTATCTTAATGCTAATCATTTAATAAAAAAAAAAAAAAGGGTTTGGGGGTATGAGGTTGACAAAAGCGTCCTTTCAAGCCAAAAAACTCATAAATCTAAGCTCTAAGAAATTATTGCTTGAGTGTCCTTTCATTGTTACCAAGCCTGGTAGGTCAACCAAGGCAATCACATTATTGTGTCAATCAATTACAAATAAATAAAAACAATGTACCAACCAATTAAAATTGTTTGGTAAAATAAATTAGATTTTTACAATAACTCCTCGTAAGTTCTATAAGTTTATATATATTTAATAAATAAGTTCTATAGAATTTCGTTAGTGGCAAAAAGGAAATTAATCCCTACCTAGTTTTGAGTGCATATATTCTATCCAATAAAAGAAAAGTTAGAATTGCGTATATGTAGAAAAAAAAATAATAAAAGAGGGAGAAATATTCATGCCAAAAACAGCAATGCGGATGGAGCATAGGCTTCCTACCTCAATGACTAAATACTACGGTTTCAGTTATATTTTGTTTGTCCACGGTCAAATTTTCAACTAGTTATCATGGTATTTATTTATTTTCCATGCTTAATTTAGAAAAAATACTTAAACAGTAAAATTCATATACTTTATGTTATAACATGACTAAATATATATTTTATGTTATATATGTAAACAACAAAGCTTTTTAAACTCGAAATTTGTATGCATTTATATTATTTTATAATTAATTTTTATCAACTAAATGAGAATGATGAAATTCAAACTCGTGATTACCTAATTATTAAAACTCTGATATCATATCTAAAAATCATCTCAACCCAATAAATTAAAAAGCTTTTTAAACTTGAAATTTGTATGCATTCATACTATTTTATAATTAATTTTTATTAACTAAATAAGAATGGTGAGATTCAAACTCGTGATCACCTGGTTATTAAAACTCTGATATCATGTCTAAAAATCATCTCAACCCAATAAATTAAGTTATTAAAAAAAATCTCAAAATATAATTTATATTATTTTTTAGCATAACATAACTAAATTTTTTATAAGAAAATAAGTTTTTCTAATTGAAATCCCCATAACTAAAGAATTATTTATGCATCTATTTTTTGTTCAATAAAAAAATGTCATTTTTATTAATATTATGATTTTTAAGAAATTAAAAACTAAATAAATATTCATAAGAATTTCAATAATTTAAATTTAGGAGGAAAATATATTTTTTAGGAAAATATTCCCTTTTGTTTATTTCTTTTAAAAAAAAACATATTTTTTTCATTAGTAGCATGTTTAAAAGCTCACATGATTTAAAAAGCATGTTTCGAACAAAAACCAAAATATCATGTCTTGAGTAAAACAATATTTATCACAATATCATAATTATAATATTTATCACGATTTAAAAAGCAAGTAAAATAATTTACTAACTAGAGTAAAGCATCCATGTATTTCATTTTAATTTGTAATTATACCATCCGAATTTCCAACTTTTTATCACAATATCATTTATTACTTTACTTTCTATTCATAATCTCAAAAATACCCATAATTTAAAAAACTTGAAAGTTCATGAATTATAGCATGACTAAAGATATATATGTTATGGCATAACTAAATTAAGAGCTAGCAAGGATTATATAGTTTGGATGGCGGTCCATAAAAACTCATAAATACCACACCATTTATAAATTTTATTGCACGGTAAAGCATAATTTTTTTTATTTTATTTTTTATTTTTATTTTTTTTTATTTACGTGGGGTGTCCGGGCCAGCTTGCGCGCACCACGACTAATCCCC
>NW_011500051.1:91949-138012 GCF_000495115.2 Populus euphratica
AAAAAAGGTGTTTAGATTGTAGGCCCACCCTCAGTTTGTTCAGCCTTCTCTATTAACACCTCGTATATTGAATGGATCTTAGGCCCAAAACATAGAGGGCTAGTCCAATTCATCAACCCATGTTTCAGTTAAGGACCGAAAGGAAGCGGATCAATATAATATACAAAACTTGAAAAACTAAGTTTGAATTTTAATGCATGAATTGATCCAATAATATTTATGATTATTGAAAAATTTTATTTATTATATATCTTATCAATAATTTCTTTTATTCAATATATCTTTAAGTTAAGCAGAGTGCAAATCAAGGTTAGTTTAACGCATATGACATGATTAGAAGGTGTCATTTGTCCAAAATTGAATTTTGAGACAAGTTTTTTTGTGTAAAATTATAAATTATAAATAAATAAAAATTTTAAGAAAATTGTGGCCATTGTTTTCCTATGAAGTCATATATATTTTTATTATTTATTTATAATCTATATAAAAAAAATATTTGTTTATAATATATAATTTTAGAAAAACAAAAACAAAAACTATCCAAATTTTTAAAATCACAAAAAATAAATTTCAAAAATTACATTACTTGTAAATAGGGATGATCATTTTTTATTTGGTTTGATTTTTATTAAAAGAGTAACTAAACCAATTTTTTTTTAAAATTAAAACTGATTCAAACCAACCGGTTTCAGTTTGGTATGGTTATTTTAGAATAAAAACTGGTTCAAATCAACTAGTTCTGGTTTCGCTTAGTTTTTTCTAGTTTAATTTCTGTTAATTTTTATATTTTAAACTTATAAAACTAAAACTATATGTTCAGTTTTTTTATAGTTTATTTTTTTTAATTTTTTTAATTTAACTAATTTTTCAGTTTCTATACTTACCCTTCTTGTGAATGGTACAATCTCTGGAAATTCTTAAAGTTTGTGTTTCTCGGAGCAGCGCAACCTTTGAGATTTTTATTGTATTATTTTATTATTATTATTATTATTATTATTATTATTATTTTGTGTGTGTATGTTTTTTAGGGTTATGTTATTGAGAGTTTTCAACCCTCGAGATTTATTTATCTATGGGTTGCGCGATTTTCAAAAGCACATTCTTGGAAATTTTAATTGGTTGTGTGCTATTCCATGCAATCCAGCCTATGAAATTTTAATTAGTTGTGTTACTCGTAATAACTTAATTAATTGAATTATATTATTTCACTCATTTTCTTTCTATAGTTTTCAAATTATTTTTATTAATTATGTTATTTAGGTATTAAAAAAACACCTAAACATTAACAAAATAGACAAAAAATATCATAAATTACATACGAAGAAGATTGGACTAGCTATTTTACTCGCATTTCTTCTTAACAAGAAAATAAATATATAAGTTTTTTCAATGTGTTTTTTAAAATAAAAAAGATATTAATCCACGAAGTTTATGTGTACATTTAATTAAAAAAATAAGAATTATGTGTATCAATAAATCAATAAATCAATAAATCATTAATAATAGTTAACGATTAAATTGAAAAAATTAAAAAATAGATCAAAATCAAGATATTTGATATCACAACACATGTCATGTTTTCAATTGTGTTTAATGATGTAACCATATTATTCGATAGTTTTACCCATATTTACCTAATGTTTTGTCCATGTTTTATATGTAAAATGCCTTGATATTCTTTGTTTTATGTTTTGAAGGCACTTTTGGATGAAAAATGCAAAAAGGAGTAAATTGGAGATAATTGACAGATTTGATGTTCAGTCGATGTTTTGTGCAGAGCATGAGTTCTAGAGATCTGTGGCCATTGTTTTCCTATGAAGTCATATATATTTTTATTATTTATTTATAATCTATATAAAAAAAATATTTGTTTATAATATATAATTTTAGAAAAACAAAAACAAAAACTATCCAAATTTTTAAAATCACAAAAAATAAATTTCAAAAATTACATTACTTGTAAATAGGGATGATCATTTTTTATTCGGTTTGATTTTTATTAAAAAAATAATCAAACCAATTTTTTTACAAAATCAAAATTAATTCAAGTCAACTGGTTTCAGTTTAGTATGATTATTTTAAAATAAAAACTGGTTCAAATTAACTAGTTATAGTTATGGTTTGACTTAATTTTTTTTAGTTTAATTTTTGTTAATTTTTATATTATAAACTTATAAAACTAAAACTATACCGTCAGTTTTTTAAAAAAATTAATTGATTTTTTTATAGTTTAATTTGTTTTTAATTTTTTTAATTTAACTAATTTTTCAGTTTCTATACTTACCTTTCTTGTGAATGGTACAATCTCTGGAAATTCTTAAAGTTTGTGTTTCTCGGAGCAGCGCAACCTTTGAGATTTTTATTGTATTATTTTATTATTATTACTATTATTATTTTGTGTGTGTATGTTTTTGAGGGTTATGTTATTGCGAGTTTTCAACCCTCGAGATTTATTTATCTATGGGTTGCGCGATTTTCAAAAGCACATTCTTGGAAATTTTAATTGGTTGTGTGCTATTCCATGCAATCCAGCCTATGAAATTTTAATTAGTTGTGTTACTCGTAATAACTTAATTAATTGAATTATATTATTTTACTCATTTTATTTCTATAGTTTCCAAATTATTTTTATTAATTATGCTAGTTAGATATTAAAAAAACACCTAAACATTAAAAAAAAAAATATCATAAATTACATATGAAGAAGATTGAACTAGCTATTTTACTCGTGTTTCTTCTTAACAAGAAAATAAATATATGAGTTTTTTCAATGTGATTTTTAAAATAAAAAAGATATTAATCCATGAAGTTTATGTGTACATTTAATTAAAAAAAATAAGAATTATGTGTATCAAAAAATTAAAAAATCATTAATAATAGTTAAAGATTAAATTGAAAAAATTAAAAAATAGATTAAAATTAAAATATTTGATATCACAACACATGTCATGTTTTCAATTGTGACGACATCGCAACATTTAATATCTTTGTTTATTAGAATCAATTTTTAATTTAATTAAACAATAATAGAAATAAACACACATATTAATGTGATTAGATAGAATGAAAGAAAAACAATATCATATAAGATTACACATATTAAAAAAATAAATTATCATTTTATATAGAAATAAAATAAAAACTAGACAATATTTAACCAATGACTAAATTGAAAAGTTAATAGATAAATATGAAAGTAGATCTAATCTTGAAACACGAGGTGTAGACTCAATGATATCTAGTAATTTTGTTTATTAAAACTAATATTTTATTGAATAAAATGATAATAAAATATATACACATATGAAAGCAATTGAGTAAAATTAAAGAAATAAATTGAAGTAAGGCTACAATTAAATAATGCTCCTTGATAGAAGGAAAAAAATATTGAAATTTTATTCATAAACTAAGTAAAAATAAATTTATATTACATTAACAGATATCATAGAAATATGTCAAAATAAAAAATAAAAACCAATAAAAACTTAACATTGATGAATAAAATTTAAAAAATAAACCAATAAAAACTCAACATTGATGAATAAAATTTAAAAAATAAAAATAAAAGAACAAATTTTTATTTTAAAAAATAGCTTAGATATGCAGAATTGTCCTAAATAATCCAATAGACTTAAGCTTAAAAGACCTCAAGTGCATGGATTTTCAACCTATCCCTACACACACCGAGATCGAGTTTCATCTTTTTTCTTTTTTAAGTGGTGACAAACATGTTGCTCATCTTTTTTAAAAATAAACAAGTAACATGACATTTGCTTCTCTTCAAAATCTAGTAGTAATGGCAACTAAAAAACAAGGGTGATGATTTTCACCTCTAAATTTTTTATCTAAAAACTTATTTTTTAATCTAAAACACCTATAAAACATTTTACGCATCTTGGTAAACTCTTATATGACCTTAAATAACTTAAAAACTGATTCAAAAATATAAAAAAAAAACTTAAAAAAAATTATGAGTTCATATCTACATCCTAGGTGATAAGAAAGTCATATAACACTTAGATGAGATCTCTTCTTAATAAATGAAATTTATTGATATCAAAATAGATATTTTTTTATGAGCTAAATCTATGTCAATTGAGATTTTCTCTATTTATTATAAGAATCTTTTTAACTTTCTCTACTTTCTCAAATCATTAACCAAGGATTTAAAATTAAAAAGGTAAGGTTATGGGTCAAAATAAAAAATTTAAAAATCAAAGGGATAAAAAAAAAAACTAGAAAGCATAAAAATCAAAATAAACTTTTTACACAAACTTTAAAGCTACTATCACATTTTCTTTTTTTTCTACTTTACTTATTCATTTTTCAACCATATCCTTGCTTAACAAATCATAATAAATTAAAACCATTTAGTAAATAGTATAATGGTAAGAGCTTAGGATAAAGTAATTTACTCTCCTTATGATCTCAAGTTCAAACTTTATATTTGCTAATATGATGATTATAAAAAACTTATATGGTCAATAACTTTAACACTCATAAAATTAATAGAAATATATGCAAGTAAAAAAATAAAAATAAGAATCAATTAATCATCAATCTAGCTATAAAATGACTTAAACTATTAAAAAAAACTTAAATGATCAAAGTGCAAATAAAAAATCACCATGAAAATCAATCAATGGTGAATTATGTGGGTGTAAACAATGTTGCAGGCTGCAATAATTTATCATCGCTTTTTAGTGTTTTCTATAGTAATATAATATAATATGCTGTAAATCCACTAAATTGGCGGTCGCATTGCGTCTTCCCCTTCAGTTGTTGGATTTATTTTCTTTAATATTTCTTGGCGTGAGGATATATATAATTGTTGAAATACGCAAATTTTAGGTTTCATGCTGGTGAGGCTGTGCATGTTTACATGGGGCTTACCTTTTGTGAATCTTAACTTTCTGGTTTTGACGAAGATTTATACAGATTTAATTATATTGTTTTCTTTGAAGAAATTACATTTTTCTTAGTAAATAAGATCATAGATTTCAAAAGATTTATTGAAAAATTCTAAGAGATTAAAAGAATTATTATGTTTTTATATTTTAACATTAGATGTATAAATCTGTTTAGCTCGTAAAAAGCTGAGGAAATTGAGTAAATTTGAGTTTCTTTTTTCTTTAGCAAGTTTCATTTTACTCCTGATTGAATTTTAATTTGAATAAATTAATATTTTTATTTATTTGAGAATATATAAACTCAAATAACAAACAATTAAAAGTACAATTAAGAATAATAAAAATAAAAGCACTCGAATAAAAAATCGAAAACTGGACACTCTAAAAGTAAAATAATATCAAAGTAGTGGATACAATACACTAGCAACTTGATAATAAGAATAATGATTAGAAAAAAATAAAAATAATAATAAAGTAAAGGTTCCCACATGTTTGACAAGTTGCTTGTCACTGCACATTGCACAAGATTACAAAACGAAAAGGTCACCTCAGGCTCGGGCTCCGTTGGGTGACGCAACAACTACTCTTTGGACATTTCCCGAACGAGCCAATCTCCTTCCTCGAAATCAAACTTTCCTTTCCCATATTATCCTCTCTCTCTCTCTATCTCTCTCTAGATTTTTAACTACCATAGCTATTTCTAGCAGTAGCAGCCTACAGTAGAGTTGTGGGAAGAAGCCTGCGCAGCACGCATCATGTATCCACAACCGTCGTCGTCTTCTTCTTCACCGCAAAAATCCAATCTGCCAAGTGGGCTAACAAGGTATGGTTCAGCCCCGGGTTCTTTTTTAACCCGAGCAGTTGATTCAGTCATCGGGGCCGACCGTGAACTCTCTGGTCTTGGATCAACTCCCCTCGTGGGCCGTCAACAACACTTCTCTGGGGACTCATCCTCAATCACCTCGGAGTCGACCTGCAAAGTCAACCCATCCAGTTGCGATCGCAAAGCGCCCAAAAGTGGCGGCGGCGGGGGTTTGCAGAGGTCGTACGGTTTGAATGAGATAGCACATGGTGCTGGATCTTTGGTGCGGCAGAGGAGCTCTCCTGCTGGATTTCTAAGCCATCTCGCCACTGAAAATGGTAAATATACGTACATACTTTCCTTAAAATAAATACATAAATATCATCATTATTTATCTTTGTGGATTGGATTAATACGATGGACAGGAGTAGATAGATTCTTGATTTTGTAATGTGTTGTTTTGGTTTCTTTCATTTTCATGACATCCTTGTAAAAAGCTGAGGATAGAAAAAGGGAGGAATCTTTGGTTTCGGTGGATAGAGCAGACCAGACACTTTCCATAAGTTGCAATGACTTTTGTGTCCTTTTTTACCGGGTCAAATAAGGCATCTCCTCCTTTAAATAGGTTTTTACTTCTTACCACCAATGTCCTTTTATGTTTACTGTTTAGCAAGAGATTGTCTGGGAATGTCGTGGAATTCTATTTCTATTTTTTTTTTGAAATTTTATTTTTTTTTATTTTTTTATACTTCGATATAAAAAATAAATCTTAAAATATATTTTCAAAAAAAAAATTATTTTGAAAAACATTCCCAACTACCATTCTAAAGCTGGCTGTTAAGAATAATAATAATAATAATCCTTTTGTTATCAAAATGGGTAATATATAGAGATACAATCAATCCACAGAAGAAATGTTGCGTGCAAGCAATTTAATTACAAGCAACTCAACAATACTTTACTTGAAAGCTAATTATAAGCAACTCAAATTAATTATTCGCACCATTTCTTTTAAAATATTTTAAAAAAATATTTTTTTATTCTTTATATATGTTTGACAAGTGGGATTTTTATCTATTTTAATTTTGCATTTAGAGTTCTTTTTGTTAAATGAGGATAATCTTCCTTTTATAAAATATAATTGATAAATATATCTTATTATTTTTGCAAAAAAAAAAAATTGTTAAATATAAGTCTTGAGTTATTGCCTCAATTTTTTTTGTTAAATATAAGTCTTGAGTTATTGCCTGCGATAGTTTAGTCTTCAAACTTTTGGAGAGCTCCACATAATATTTCAATAAACAATATTGACAGGAGTACCTTCAGTTTGATTTGCTGAAGGTGAATGAATGCTTCTGTCTACGTTAATATCCACGTGTGCGCTTTGGGGGATGGAGGGTGTTTAGGGTATCTGTGCCTTTTTGGCAGCGTATGGGTTATTAATTAGTTCATGGATTCATTTGATTGGAGCCCTGGAGGAAAATGGATTTACTTCCCAAGTTCATAGTTGGTGGAGAGGCTGTTTTCTTTTGTTTATTTCTCTTGCGTGGACCAAGACGTTGATGGACGTTGTTTATGGCTGTGCATGCACCAGCACCGAGACATAGGTTCAGAGCCCCTGCCCTTCATAATACATGCATTCCAAGAGCATATTTACAGAGTAGAATATTAGTGGATAGGTTTCATCAGAAAACATATCTCAAGTTAGTCCCTCAACTATGAATTGATTTACAATGTAGTCCCTCAAACCATCAATCTTCTCATCTGGGTCTCCAAAGGAGCATGCATCTTTCAACTGGGTCTTCCTTTTTAACAGGAGATGTCGGGTTTTTATTTTTTTTCTTCATAAAATGGTAGTCAATTTATTGGTGGCGTACCCAGTTGAGAATTGGTGGATAGCTGGCAACTGATCTGAGGTTTGCACCACAAGTTAAAGTTGTATTAATTATTTGAGAGTGGGTAGATGGGTTGGCAACGAAACGGTTTTAATTTTTGAAACCAAAACCAAACTGGGTGAATTTTATGGTTTTTAAATTAGTTTAGTTTTCTGTTGATTTAGTGTTTTCAGTTATTTTTTTTCAATTTATTTAATTGATCGGTTTTTTCAACTAGGAATTAACAAGGCTTTGGGATTGAATGTATTTCTCAATTATGGCCAAGACCATGTTCTATTTATTTTTTATTTGTGAAAAAAGACAAAAAAAAAAGGACAGAAATAAAACATCAAAGTCCGTGTCGCGAAGGAGCAACTTGGACAGGCTGTCCTGGCTGGCAATCACTCAGTTCTGTCTAAAGGACGAAATATTATCAAGTACGAAGACTTGATACAGATATGGTCTTAGCCATAATTGAGGCGGCTATATTATCAAGTACCAAGACTAGATAAAGATATGGTCTTAGCCATAATTAAGGCGGCTATTTTTTTTTTTTAAGGAAAAATAAAAGGAAGAACAAAGAAAACTTTTTTTTTTTTTGAAGGAAAAATAAAAGGAAGAACAAAGAAAATGAGAGTTACTTTTGTATACGAAACCGTACTGCTAGGATAGTTGAGTTAGGTGTGAATGATATCTGGGAGTGTTCACAACAACCACAGGTTGTTGGAAGACATGTCGAAGTGGATTTGAGGGATGATGTTGTGGGATTGTGATGTGTAATCTCTGTTAGAATTTACCTATTTTCAATCTTGAGGCACCTCTTAAAGAAAAGCTTCATTTATAGGCTGGAAATTATGATGAAAGTAAAAAATAAATAGTTTATGAATAAATAAATATGTTCCCTGGAATCATGTCAGTTTATGGAGGGAGATTAAGAATCAGGTCACAAGACTGCACCAAGTTTATTTATTTGATATCTTATAAATGCATTTATAACACTAGCCTAAACTCTTTATATGTCGGTTGAAGCAAGGATTGCAGAAGCACACTCTGCAATGTGCCTATGGATCACAACCGCCGGCTCACAATATATAAATCTGTTTCTCTTTGGTGCTTCTGTGTGTAACTGCGCTGGTTTCATTTGTCCATTCATCTCGCCAATAACCAATTCACTAGATGAAGAAAAGGGCTAGAAAAGAAAACGGAGTGTAATGAAATTGAAGTGCATATCTAATCAGAAGTTATCTGTTGACATAATTTTGTTTCTTGAACTTTTAAAACATAAATGTTAACATGGTATAAGAGTTGTTTTAATCAAATGGTCTTGCATTCCATTTGCAAGATCCCGGTTTGGAAAGTCAAAGGTGATGCTGGAAATGTTTGGGTCTTGTGAAGAAAGAAGGATATGGTAAAAGCACATACAAAAAAAGAATTCCTACATCTGAAACTGTTGTGAATTTATTGTTCACATTTTGTTGCGGAAATAAGTGACTGTGTGAATTATTGAATTCCTGCATCTGAAACTGTTAATTTATTTTTCACATTTTTTTGCGGAAATAAGTGACTGTGTGAATTATTTTCTACAACTCCTAAGATTATATGCATCAGTTACAGTGGTCCTAGTTAATTTTCAATGCAGTTTATATCCAACAAAAAAACTCTATTCATACATCTGAAAGTGAGGCCTAAGTTATATTGTTATTCTTATCTCTAGGATTGAGGCTTAGACAACCTGTGATGAGTTTATATTTTTGGTTTTGAATATCATCTGTCTCTTTTGCCAATCTAAATAGGAGGTTTCTCAATTACAAGGGGAACTGGAGGCTATAACTCTCGCAATGGCTCTGGTGGTGGCCCCTCAAGGTTGAAATCTCAATTGAGCTTCACTAGACAAGACTCTCTTTCTCAGATATCTGAAGTTAGTGAGAATGTTGTTGAAGGCATCGGCTCTGACAATGGCAGTCAGAACTCCACTCATTCTTATTCTGCGGCTAGCTTTGGTATGGAATCTTGGGACACTACAAATTCCATTGTATTTTCTGGCCATCCCTCGAAACAAGCTAGGACTGGAGATGGAGACATTTATAACTGTTTCAACGCGTTAGAAACTCAGGTACTAAAACTCTTTTCTGAAGACTTGTATGTCAGGAAATTCATGGAAATGTGGATGATTTAGTTTGTTCTCTGGCCTCGACATCCCATAAACATGTAAAACACATGCATTTGCAAGTCCATATCACGCCCCTGCATTTTCTGGTAACTTGTATACATGTAAGCTAAGGATAATTGTAAATATATGCAATTAGATTTAGACAATTGCAAAACTCCTACGAAAACATATTTTTGTTTAGTTTGTGAGCAAACTGCTGCACGTACATGGCATGTTTCAAATGGATACTTGTTTTCTCAAATCATAGTATGGTCTGCTACGCTCTCTGTACTCACACCTACTTCTAGCATAGTTTAAGACTTGCTGACCTCATTTTTTACAAGAAGTAACCTTAGCTTGACATTTGCATGAAAAATCTTATTTCAGCTCGTATATTTTTATAATTTTTATAATAGGCAATTATCCTTGGCTGGTGTAAATTATGCTTAATTTTATATTTTGCAGTATTTCTTTTTGTTTTTTCTTCTAGTATACCATATATCTGAGTCATTGTGCTCATTCCGCATTCAGTTTAGCCTGCCCCAGACAAGTCTTGAGATAGCAACAGTGGAGAAGCTGCTACAAATTCCTGAAGACTCCGTTCCTTGCAAAATCCGTGCGAAACGTGGTTGTGCCACTCATCCTAGAAGCATTGCTGAAAGGGTTAGTAAAGTTTTTTCAACTTTTTAGAGAGGATTTATAGAAGTTGCATAAAGATTCCTTTCATGCATTATTTGTAATTTGAGTCCACTTTTCAAATAGGATCATGGTGAATTGAAGTGACTTTTTTCAATACAGTCCTAAACATCATCTTATAGCATACGTTTGCTAGTGATTGTCCAACTTCTGATACGTGCAACTGCATTCATGACCTGCACATGTGATTTCCTTGGTTTCATTTCTAACAGAATAAACATTTTAGAAATAATACTGTGATAGGAGTAAATATTTTCAGATGCTTACTAGCAGAATTGATCAACCTTGTCAAGATATCTAATTAATAGATGATGTAGCTTCGTAACATAACAGAAAGTGCATGCATTATTGTTTTACCTGAACAGTGTTTAGTGTGCAGTCTATTTATTTGTTAATCTCATGTGTCCAAAAAGCAGGATGCTGTTTTGAAACCATGCTCTCTAACTCTTTTTCGACACGTTCTTGTTCCAATTTGCACAAGGGCTTGATACATAAATAGTTTTCTCAAAGTGAGAGCAAGATTGTACGTGAGAATTTTGGAAAAAAATTCAAATCACCCAATTGCGTAGGGTGATGCTTGTGGTGCAAGTAATGACAAGGAAAAAGAAACACCCGGAAAGTGATGTTAATTTTGCATATTTCTCAAGGTGATTTTTGGGCAGGCACCAACAAGGTTGTTTCATGACAAATATACTAATAAGTAGGTTTGTTTCTAATTTGAGATCATGCTGCACAGTAACATGATTAACTAAGCTTTTCTTTTTAAGCCAAAGACATGGCTTGGAAAAACCTTTTATAGCTCGCCTGCTAAATGCACTGTATTAAGAATAAAGGGACTGCTGTGCATGCTGCATGCTCCTAGTCCCCTACAGCTTGCCACTTTCCTATTCAAGTTGCCAATTCACGGCCACTTTGGTTCAACCCAAGAAGAACAAGGCCAATTTCTCATTTGATCAAACGGCAAAGATGTGGTTCTACATTCTTTGCATTCCCTTTACTCTAATAAAACCAACATATTGAGAAGATGAACTTTGCTTAAAAGATTATGAAGAGATGTACATTCTTGAAGATTCTCCCTAGAGGTTCATTAGAGTTTGTTTATAGAAAATTATTTTACCATGAGATTTGCAGTTATTTGCTTATGCAATAGGGAAACTCATCGGCACAAAAGTGTGAGTAGCAGATTTGAGTCGTGAGGAGCGACCAATTTATGCAAAATACTAAAGAGGAAGACCATTTCTAGATTACCCTGTAACCAGAACCCTACTTTCGTCACAACAGATAATGCCCTTTATTGGAAGGCAGAAGAGGACAACCAATGAAACAAACTTTGTTGTAAAAGATAATTATAAACAGCTACAGGGTGACCTTCAAATTTGTAATTTTGACAATGAAACAAAGAATCATGTCGTAAAAGATAATCATAAACAACTACAGGGTGACCTTCAAATTTGTAATTTTACATGTTAGTTTGTAAAGTGTGTGCGGGGATAGAATTTCTGGGTCATAATATTTGTGCTTGGATGGTGCTGAAATAGCTTATCTAGGAGTTGATCCAATCTGCCTGCATCATAACAAGAAGATGGTTACTTTGATTTGATGTCTACAAGACAACAATTCCTCGAATAATGCGCAAGAGTGAAAGGCAGCAACTGAAAAAACAGATGCCATAACAGGAAGCGCGAGTGTGTATGTGTCCCTGCTTGCGCGTTCAAGAGAGAGAGAGAGAGAGAGAGAGAGGTAGTCAGTGTGTGCCACACCCTCCGATGGACTTTTAGATCAGCTGAATAACTAGCGTATAATTATGTTATATTAGTCTGGTTATATTGCATGCATCACAGCTAAACCGTGCAACTATATACTAGAGCGTCTGTTCATTCATTTCATAATTGGGTTATGCTGTATTACTTTAGATGATGGTACTAATTAGTTGCTGTAGATAGAAGTCAGGAGGATTTCCCCCCTCTTTTCTGGGATCAGTGGGAAGTTTAAGGAAGGAACAAAGATGTCAATTTTTTTGTCTGTTTGGGTGATAATGTTAGTATGCAAAATGTGCTACCGAAACCATGTTTTACTGATAGTAAAATTTCATTGCTTACGTATCTTGAATTATTGTTGCATTGGATTAAAAGAAATACAGATAACCTGTCTAGCAAACTTACAATTTGCAACTCCATTTGTTAGGAGAGAAATGGGTCTGGGACTCTAGGCACTGGGTGCATCAAACTTAATTGAAAATACACTATTAACATGTGTACATAAAAGGCTATTTGAGTATGCATGCATGCATACGTTCAATCGTCTTATGTTTCATCTAAATCAGGAGAGAAGAACCAGAATAAGTGGGAAGCTGAAGACACTACAAGACCTCGTTCCTAACATGGATAAGGTAATAATTTGTTATTCATTTCTTTTCGCATCATGCAATCTGGCTTTGAATGAGGTTTATGTTGATTTTTTGAACAACTTGCAGCAAACAAGTTACGCAGACATGTTGGAGTTGGCAGTAAAGCATATAAAGGGCCTTCAAAATGAAGTGGAGGTCAGTAGAACATTAAATGATAGCTAAACAAAAAGAAAATCTTAATTGCAAATGGTTGTATTTATTCTACTCTTTGCTGTCTATCAAACTGATAGATGCTATAGCTGTACTAATTATTGCTGGTCTTTCCCTAAACTTCACTTGATATTTGTTTGCCCATCTCTCACAGAAACTCCACAAAGAATTGGAAGGTTGTTCTTGTGGATGCAAACAATCAGCCCCATGATATTGGACAACAATGGAGATCTAAATCGACCGGCAAAATCTATGCTTTTTGAATGAAAATTTTTCACTTCACGGTAAGGTTACATGGTCTCTTAAGAGTACCATGTGTCAGGCTGAAATCTTCAAAACATTGACCTGACAAATTCATGAAACAAGATTGTGATTCAAGGATCTTGAAGGCATGGAATCAGGCAGGCTGATGTTGTCTCTTAACAAATTTCAGTTTATCAACTGCACCGTTGGGGAATCAAACTCTAAGCTGTATATAGTGAAGTGATACTGTTGACTTGTAGTCCATCAGAAATCATGCATGTAAAATGCTGTTTAATTTCCCTCTTAGTTTTGCCTGGTACTAATTCGAGGATTGAGAGAATATTTGAACCTGGCCATTTCTACCTTCTAGAGTTCTACCGTTAATGTCCTTAGCCGTAGACTTAAATTTATAATTTTATGGTTTGGCATTAATTTTGTACCTTGTGTAACACGCTTTGATTTTGAAACTAGTCCATTGACCCACGACAATCAAGTTGCTGGTGCACTGTACAGGCTTGAGGTGCTTGCTGGTTTGATTGCATCGGTTCATTTGGATCAGATATGGTGGATAGGTTAAGGCAGGCTGCTGTCGAAGATGCAGCTTATGCCAAGTTTTAATTATGACCTCCTAAGAGATGAGATCGTGCAAAGATACTAGTTGGATAATGGCCTTCATTATGCAAAAAGGGGTTGCGGCAGGCTCAAAGGGCGTCATGCCAGCACTCCCCTGGGTGTTAGGCTAGGACGCCCATTGCCAAGTAAGCAGCTCCCTAAAACGCAATAAATGTAATTAAAATTCTGTTAGGGATAAAAATTACTACATCTTAGATCCTCTTTGATCTGAGTTATCTACCACAGCTTTGCGTCACCATGCAAATATGTTGTTGTGATGTTTTCTTGAGCATCAACTCCATGTCTCACATAAAGTTTTCAAATTCCTCGGAACGTCTTGCGCCACTGAATGGCTGAGGTTCAAGTAGTTTGAGTTTGGAAATTTAATGCCATGCACACGTCGGCATAGAGCTCTCTTTGGAATACCTGAACATGTCAGTTGGGCATTCAACTTGCGGGCAATGCCAACAGCCATGATCGTCGTAACATCATGCTAAACAGAAGGGCGTCCAGCAGTTGCCTGCACTTGATGCAAGCACAACAAATGAATACCATGCTAAGGCAGGGATATTTAAAATCTCATTAATCCATTCATGCACATCATTAATTAGATAATCAGACGTTTGGCTATCTTAAAAAAGTTACAGTTAATCATATCATTTATTTTGAATTTCTTCACTTTAACATTCAGACCACGGGAAAAAATTCACATCTCACAAACCAACTGCTAAACTGCCAACACCCTTGCTGCCAGTCCTACTATGTCTCAGCATGTCTTGGACTGTCTGTCATGTAAGTTGGAGTTCGTGTCAAATATCAACCCTTGTCTTGCTGAATTGTTAGACGTACACTACTGCGGAATCTATCACTGCAATTCATGCTACTGTTGTCTATGCATGCTGCCATTCATGCTCGTATGCCAAAAAAGCTTTCACCAAGACAGGTTGTAGATCACAAAATCAAACTCGAGCCTAGTGTGACCCTACTGTCACAGCCTTATATCGTATGTCCCCGAGTGAATTGGGCTAGTATAGAAAATAATTAGACTAAATTGATTGATGCTCACGTGCAAACCAATTTTTTAAAAACTTAAAAAGATAAAATGTCAAGAGTGCAGGGATTTTTTTAGCAGTAGCATTAAACCTCACAAAGTAGATCAATTTGGAAACCTCCAGTCTCGAATTTTTGCAGCTCAAGTTTTCAATAAGATCACGACGGGGAGCTGAATTATACAGGCAGGGAATCCGATTGGAAATGGTGTCTGAATGTGTTACGTGCTTCGTACCCATTATGAGAGGACAACTTTTCTTTTTTTTTCTTTTTTTTTTTTAAATTAACATGGGTGTCCGGGCCAGCTTGCGCGCAGCACGATTAATCTCACGGGCCCTGAAGTTAACGACCATATAAGTCTCCAGTGGTTATCATATAAGCAACCAAAAATTCGAACTTGAGATCACAAGTCTCAAATTTTTACCACTTGGCCACCGGATGGTTGAGAGGACAGCTTTTCTTGCTTGAAGCAACCAAAAATTCGAACTTGAGATCACAGAAAAAACAAACTTTTTAATTTCAAGTTTTTATTATTTGACCACCACCTAGATGGTTGAGAGGACAGCTTTTCTTGCTTGGATGCCGTTGCCAACTCTGTTCTCTTCCATGTGAATCAACGTTCCAAGCAATGTGGAGAAAGTACATAAGCTGCCCTGTGAAAAGTAGCCTGGAAAATGGACATCAGGCTGAACCTAGCTGCCGAGGTTACGTGCATGGAGCATGCCAAGTTGAGGGACCATCACTTTGCTGGTCCAATAAAATTTCTTTTTGACCAAAAATAAATAAATTCCAATCAACACAAGCGAGTTTTTTAAAAAAGAAAATATTAACACTGGATTAGAGAAAACAATTTCTGAATAATAATTAAAATATATATATATATATATATAAACTAGTGTTAATCCATTAAGTTCATGATTCAAGTTATTTAACTAGAAATATTGAATTTTAAAAAAAATCTTGAAACTTAATTTTTAATTAATCAGAGAATAAAATTGAAAAATTAATTAATTAATTATACAAAAAGATTAAAAAAAACATAGCAATATATGGATAACTAGTAAAAATATAACTTTATTTTTAAAAAAATTTAAAAGAGATAATTTTTTTTTTAAAAAAAAAACAAAAATACATAATTATTTTTTTGATGACAATAGCCTCATAAAAAAGAAAATGAAACAAACTATGTAATTTAATTTTTAATTAGTCCAATATTAAATGATGAATTTTTTAAAAAAAATTAAACATACTAAACCCACAAGCATGTCCATGAACTTTCTAAGATTTAATAATA
This sequence comes from Populus euphratica, assembly GCF_000495115.2. Lineage (NCBI taxonomy): Eukaryota > Viridiplantae > Streptophyta > Magnoliopsida > Malpighiales > Salicaceae > Populus > Populus euphratica. Next base: position 108,137 of record NW_011500051.1, read on the forward strand.
TAGTTTTTTATAATTATATGATAAAAATAATAAATAATCATACAATCAAATTCACTTGAGAAAAAAACAAGTACCATGTCAAACCCATAAATTAAGAAAATTTAGGTTACTTTTCCATACTCATAAATCAAGTCATTAATTTCTTAAAGTTTAATGATTTGATTTTTTAAAAAAAAAAATTATTTAACTTTATTTCAAACAAAATAAATCATATTGCGTTGAAATATTTTTCTGATACTAATCTACTATTAAAATATTTTTTTAATAAAATCATAAGCATATTTTTAAGAAACACAAGAATATCTAAAAATAATATATATATATATATATATATATATATATATATATATATATATATTGTTTAGCTTTTCTTTCATAGTATTGCATCAAATGACGAGCCAAAATGATTTTTTCTATCAAAGAAAAGTTATTCATTCTTAGTTATCAAAAAAGTCAAAATATTAAAATAAATTTTTAAAAAATTTTGATTCAATTTTTTTTAATAGTTTTTTTCTAAAAAACAAAAAGTATTAATATTAAATATATAAAAATGCAAATAAGTTGTTAAAATAACTTTTTCTTATATGTGTATATAAAAAAAGGTCATGTTTACATTATTCAAAAACTCATATTAACCATTTGGTTCTTCTAAATAACCTTTTGCTGATGTAACCATCTAAATTAAAATAAAATATTAACTCTAAATTCCAATAAATACATAACTTAATATTATGACTATATTAAAAAAATATAAAAATATAAATAAATTCATAAAATATTGTGAATTATTATTATTGTAATCTTATTTATATTTATGGGTGTGAGGAACAATGTTTTCCTCAAACTTTTTTGTTTTTGTTGTAAATATAAAAAATAAATTAAAATAAAATATTAATTCTAAATCCTAATGAAAACATAATATAATATAAGAACTAAATTAAAAATAAAAAATTAAATAAAGAAGAAAAAAATATTAAAATGTAAAAAATAATAATATTATAATCTATATTATTTATGGGTATGAAATTGAAATGTTTTTGAGGCTTGGATTTAAAAATCCGCGGCCAAAAAATGTGAAGGGGAAACAAACATTATCTATCATGGGCCAATAATGACTCACAACCACAAGTAATGGTAGCGTTTTTTTTGTTTTGAAAAATCTTGAAAATAGCTTTTAATAAATAAATAATAATAGTATAAATATTAATCATTGATAATATTAATAAAGAAAAAAATAAAAAGCATGGTAAATGAAAATCTTGAAAACCATTTTATTTATTTATTTATTTATTTATTAAGATTAATATATTCTAAAATTAATATATCAATTGAAATTAAGGTTTTTCTTGAATAATCTTAATATTTTTATATATATTTAGTGAATAATTTTTTTTCTTGAGATATGAATTCATTAAAAAAAAAAAGATTGTTACTTGATAGCTTATGTGATAAATTAAACATATTTTTTTTGAAATTTGAATCATTATACTCTTTACACCATATTAAGTTTATTTTTCAAATAATATTAAAATCCTAACATCAAATTATTATATTTAAAAAAATAAAAAATTTAAATACTGGTCTAAAAGTTTAAATTCAAAAAATTAAATAAATTGTATATTAGGTAGCTTTTCTCTAATTAAACATTGATAGAGAAAAAACTCTCTTTAAACATCTCAAATAAATCAGAACTTGTTTTTTGATATGAGAAAGGTTAAATAAATTACATGGGAGTATTTTATTTAAAAAAATGTTGGATAAATGTTATCATTAAATATTTGATTTAGTTTATTACAATGAAACATGAAATAAAAAAAAAATGTCCCTTAAAAAAATATAAATAAATGGCATGATGAGTCCACAACATGCGCAGTATATAGCTTAGACTAAAAACGCACATTCAGACACCTCTATCTCCACCTCCCTCCCTCCCTCAAAACCCACGCAGCTATCACAGAAACGGCAAGCTAACATGTCATCAGACGAGGAAGGAGGAGAGGAGTACTTGTTCAAGATCGTGATAATTGGGGATTCTGCAGTAGGAAAATCAAATCTACTTTCTCGATATGCAAGAAATGAGTTCAATTTGCATTCAAAAGCCACAATAGGAGTGGAGTTTCAGACCCAGACCATGGAAATTGATGGAAAAGAAGTTAAGGCTCAGATTTGGGACACTGCTGGCCAAGAGAGGTTTAGGGCTGTCACTTCCGCTTACTATAGAGGTGCTGTCGGTGCTCTCATTGTTTATGATATCAGTCGCCGTACTACTTTTGATAGTATCGGTCGATGGCTTGATGAGCTTCAAAGTAAGTATTTTTTTTCTTTTTTTGTGAATTTGATGACTGCCCATTTTTTGTTGGTTCAAAAGTATTTAGTGGTGTAAAAGGGTTGGTTTTTTGGCTAATTGTAGTTAGATCTGAAGTTGGAATGATGAATTTTTCAACGAGACTTAAGTCAGAAGAAAGCTATAAATTGATCTCCTTTAGAAAAGTTACTAAAGATGGTTGTTTTTTAGCTTAGAACTTGTTGCCATATCGTTATATTGTGCTTCTTTTTTTTTTGGTTTTCATAGTTGCATACTTTATGGATGGTATTGTCATGGCATGAACTTCTTGAATGCTATTAGTTTGTTATTTTGTTGCTAAAAATTGGAAAATATATTCCTTGTTATGCTAACCAGCGATTTGGAAGTGCAAGATCTCAAATAATTATGATGACTATAATCCCCCCCCCCCCCCCCCCCCCCCCATAAAGTATATACTAACGCACTTAAATATAAAAGCAGCTTTACGATTTCTATGTTGAGTTGCTGTGATTAATAGTTCGGTTCAGTTTAACAAAAAATATGGGCTGGTGAAAGAATACAGTGGGACCTCATTAGTGATTTTATACTCTATGCATCTGTTTCTATGTTCACATATGATGACTGGTATCTTGCATTGCAGTGCAATTGGCTGCTCTTGGTATTTACATTTGGCCCTATAATCATAAAATGTCTATGATTAGCTTTTTTGGTGATGCCATGCCAAATTCTGGGACTACATCCAAATTGGTACTTTGTTTAATCTTTTTTCACAGTTAATCTTACCTCACGAATTGATTAGTTCTATGTTATTTTGATGAGAAAGTTGAAGTTGATTTCATAGTACTTAGGAATCGAATTACTATGTTCGTCATTTGCTTAAGTTTGTATGCTTTAACCTGGCCAGGTTGCCATGGATGCATGCCAACCAAGCCCAGCCTTTATTCTTAACTGGGCTTGCATAATTTTTTTTGAGGTTATATTGGGGTTTATCTTCCTGAGGCCTTGCTTGTAGTTTAATCAGTAATATTGCTGGTGTAAATGCTGCATTCTTGCAGTTGTATTTTACTGTATTGTCCACAATGTTCATTTCTTCAACATACCATAAAGCATATGTATTTGTTATGCAAAGGGAAGTTCAGGCAATCTTTTTAGGATAAACCAACAAACATATCTGAAATGATTGATAAATATATGCAGAAACCTGAAAGCATCAAAAGATTATACTGGACAAGTGACACCTCAAAGAGTATTTAGTGATGAGAGTTAGAATCCTGTTGGAATAGGTAAATCCCTGTCTCTTTGGAAAACTATTCAACTGATGGAAAAGACTAATCAAATACAGAAAGGGCTGGGATGGGGGGGCAAACCAAGTTTTTTTCATGCCAAAGAACTTGTAAATACTCAAGTTCAAACATAGGGATGGCAATGGGTACCTAGGGTCAGATTTCTTGATATCCATATCCCACCCATTATTCATCGGGTAAGAAATTTAGATATCCATTATCTACTATTATTTATTATACAATTAAAAAAAAATAGTTAATATGTATATTTGAAGTGTGTGTGTGTGGGTGTATTAAATGATAAATATTATACATATATATATGAGATTTATGTTAATATTGAGATATGTATATATCATACCATATTAAAAAAAAAATCTTAATGTTCTATATATATATATATAGGCCCAAACATAACCCAAAATATATAAATATATTATGGGTTATGTTTGGGCCGGTTTTAGGCCGGATTTAACAATATCCATACTCAACCCATTATCTATCAAGTAAGGTAACTATCCAAAAAATACTCACCTATTTGGGTTGGATCGGTATTCATTAGATTTGGATTAAATTGTCATCCCTATTCAAACACAGTACCTTTTTCTACAAGAAGTTTGATTTTTCCTTCAGTCCTTACATACGAGTATGACCAAAATCATCATGTCTACAAGTGATGTTATGTTCACAACTTTGTATTGGATAATGTACACCATGAAATCTACCACATGAATAGACATAAACACTCACAATGGCACACTTGTAAATATATACATTGTTTTGTCCATTGATATTATGTTAGTGTTTGCAAATCACATGCTTTGTTGAAGGTGTCATTTTTCTTGAAAATGCATCAATATAATTTTTTTAAAGATTATTTTTTAATTGTTGACATCAGCACATTAAAATCATTTGAAAGCACTTAAAAAACATCAATTTAATGTTTTTTCATGTCAAACACACTTTTGAAACACAATCAAACGCAGGTTGAAACGCAATGCCAAACAACCTCTTAATAAATAATTGTAGTTGAGTCCATATGTTAGAGTAGTGCTATCTATCCTCAAATATTCATCTCAAATGAGTATCGTGAATAAATTAATAGTAAATCGAATGGACCTAACTAGTGACTCCCATATAACTCCAACTATTAAGTGGTTGATATTGTTTAGGAACTCATTCTAGATGGATTTTTTGGGATGAATAGCATTCCTCTTGTGCAGTCTACATTGCATTTAAGTGGCCTATAGAAATAGGATATGTCCCCAAGTGTGCTGGAGTTCATGTCATACCCTATTTGTTCTTTGAAATAATGAATAAACATGTAGTGCTTTGAGCATTGAGCTTCTAAGTGGTGGGAATAATTGAGTGAGAAACAACTAGTCATCTGAAATTCTCAAAAGGTCAATGCACCTTTCCAATATCTGCTTTTTTTTTTTTGAAGCAGTCCCATTACTGTTTAGTTCCCCTATTGTTGTTCATGTTGAGCACTCTGTTATAATCTGAGAACTGATCTGTTATTATCAATCGTTCTCTGTGCATGGCAATAAAATGATGTTTTTAGCATGGTCTGGGATTGGTTAGAAATGGCAGAGTTAATATGATTGATTGTTAATGGTTTCTAGATGTCTCAAGATTCAGCAGTATTCCTTATCCTTTGCATGTATATCTTGCATATCTATTTGCTTCTAAGGAATCTCTTTCCTCCTGATCGTGGCCCTAGATTTTCACAAATGCCTTTCGGTTTAAGAATCACCTTTTGAACTTAACTGAAACAATTCTGCAGCCCATTCAGATACAACTGTAGCAAGGATGCTGGTTGGAAACAAATGTGATTTGGAGAATATCAGGGATGTTAGTGTGGAGGAGGGCAAAAGCCTTGCCGAAGCTGAAGGTTTGTTCTTCATGGAGACATCTGCCCTTGACTCAACAAATGTTAAAAAGGCTTTTGAGATTGTTATTCGAGAGATATACAACAATGTGAGCAGGAAGGTCTTGAATTCTGATTCGTACAAAGCTGAATTGTCTCTGAATAGGGTAAACCTTGTTAATAACGGGAATGATTCCAAGCAAGCTCAGAGTTACTTTTCCTGCTGCTCCAGATGATCTCAGTTCTTCTCATCTCCAACAAGTGTACAAGTTACGGGATTTTACATGGTTGGTTTGATTCAATTTGGATGGGTGGTTTGTTTTATTTAATTGTTATGACATCAGGGCTTTATTAATTGTCAAATAACTTGATATTTATAGAAATGAAATTGTTTAATTCAAGATAGAAGAAAGGGGTCAAGCTCTTTGTGCTCTAGCTAGTAGTCATGTAATTGCACAAAAGAAAGCGAGCGGTCATAATCCTTTGTGAGCTTGTTTTTTAGTGGAAGTTTTACACGTAGCTCTTGAAATCTTTTCATTCTATTTACCAGCAACTGCATCCTTTCTCACAAGAGGAGCAGCAGGGATGCATCCTGATGCATCTGCTTTCGGTTCTTTCTTTTCTTCCTAAAGTCCCATTAAATTATGGATTGCTTGTAGTTTGTCTGTGAAAGGAGCTGGACCCTGGCTCAGATGGACAGCCAGCCAGTTTAAATTAAGCAACCTTTTTAGGGTGGTAAAGGTCTTGCAACTATTGTTCCCTTCCAAGTGATCAAAAAATAATCTGTGCCCAACCTTTCTGTGTTCATTGCTTTATTGTGGCAGACTCTCCTCGGATGTAAGATGACAACGCTCGCGAGCTGAGAAAAAAATGAACTTTGGTTTCTGCTTGTCAGTGACTTGAGAAAGCAATAAGCAGCCTTGCAAGTTGCTCTCATGACAATTGTGAACTTCTTTGGTTGCCTGGCAACCAAATATCACAGCCATAACGTGACCATGTAATTAACATATTGATGGCCTGGCAATCCAACCAAACCCAAGGCCTCGCTCATTACAACATCAAGCTTTGCTGAATTATCTCTGTGTGTTTGTTCTTGTGCTAGTGTGCTTGCTATTTAATAGCTATTTATACAGTGTTTGTTTTTGTGATTCAACTGTATTTTTAAAGAATTTTTATTTTTTTATATTTTTAAATTGTTTTGTTGTTCTAATATAAAAAATTACTTTAATATGTTTTTAAATAAAAATCATTTTAAAAAATAACTTCTATTACAATTTCAAATAATCTTCGTAAAGTGAGTGTAGGCAACTAGCTTGCAGATAGGAGGCTCCCTTGTAGATAATGGGTTAGAAATTATTGGAAAATTAACTCACAAGAAAAACTCAACCCTAGCACCACCACCATCAAATGGCACAGCACTTGAAAAGACAACAAATAAAAAATTCGTCGTGGTCTTAGATACATTTTAGTATTCACTATTATTATGTAATTATTATTTAGCCCTTCCTAAACAAATAAAATGTATGTGTTGGAGTTATTTTGCGTTTTGACATGGCTTGTTAGTCATTAAATAATTGATTAGTGGTATAAATATCTTTTTAATTTTTAAGAACAGTAAAATTACCTAAATTACTTTTCAGGTCATCATTTTTAGAACATGAACACATGGATGTTTGTTTTTTTTATTTTTTTTAAATATAGTAAAATAACAAGTTTACTCTTTCAATAAAATAAAATAAACCATGCATCCAGGAGATTTTTGGTCCTTTCACTCCTTTTTTTTATCATTATCAAATTTATTAAGAGAATTTTTATCTTTTGAGAATGATTAATTATTATCTAAATGTAAAAAACTGCATACATGTGCATGTGCGATGCCCACACATTTTGGGTGAGCCTTTTGTCTTGTCATTGGAAAAGCCTCTTCGTCTTCTTCCTGCTGGTATGGTATGATAGAGCGGTTTATTGAGCTTTTTTAAAAAATAAAAAAAAATTATAGCTCAGTCTTTTTTATTATTGGTATTTTAAATTTAAATTTTTTATTTTTTATTTTTTATTTTTTATTTTAGTTCTTAATAAAAGTTTTTTTTTTGTATTTTTATCTTTAATTCTAATTTGTTATATATTATTTTTTTAATTTAATCCTTAATTAAAATTATAGCTTAATCTTTTTTATTATTGGTATTTTGAATTCAAATTTTTTATTTTTTATTTTTATTCTTAATAAAAATTTTGTTTGTTTAATTTTTATCTTTAATTCTAATTTGATATATATTATTTTTTTAATTTAATTCTTAATTTTTTTGTTCTTAATTTTTTTTTTTGGAATTTTTGTAAAGGTTTTATTATTTTTAATTTCACCCTTTAGTCCAAAATTATGGTATATTATGTTTTCAATTCGGTTTTTATTTTTATTTTTATTTTTATTTGATAAAGCTATTTTTTCTTCTCAATAAAAAATTAGTAGTTGTCCTTTAATTTATTTTTTTATTTTGATTTTTTATATCATTCTTTTTATTACTATTTTTTAATCATTTTATGTTATTGTTTTTCTTCTTTGATTTCATCTTTTAATGTTTTTTTATATTGGGCTTTACAATTTTTTTCATGTATAGTTTTTATGATTTAATGATCTATGTTATAAGTTTGAAAAGCTAACGGTATTGATATTTTTTTTAAAATTTATTTTCTTTTCTGATTTCATCATTAGATTTTTTAAAAAAAAAAAATTTTTGTGATTCTTTTTTATTTCTTTTATATCATGTTATCCCATTCTTTTAATTCAGATTAACTCACTTTTTATTTTTCATGTTACATGTCTACTATAATAATTAAAAATAACTCATATTGTTTTTTATTTATTTATTTATTTGATATTTAAACGACTAAAATTAAAATCAAATTAATTTTTTTAACCGTTACATGTCTACCATAATAATTAAAAATAACTCCTATTGTTTTTTGTTTTTTTATTTATTTTTTTAATATTTAAACGCTAAAATTAAAATCAAATTAATTTTTTTAACCAATTAGTTTTTTTATTTATTTAAAACATGCTTTGAACACATACATGTTATTTTTTATGAAAAAAATCAATGTGATCCCGTGATGTAGCGCAGAACCACATCTGGTCATAAACTAATGTGGAAAGAGAGAAAAAAATACTAAAGAGATCAACATACCACTATAAAATGTAATTAAAAGGGAAAAATCAAATTTGAAAAAAGATTAATAATAAAGAGATCAACTAAGATAAGCTGACCCATCACGACTTCAGTGATAGCAATCTTTGCTTCTTCAGCTGCACTTTCCATTCTGCAAGAAGCTTTTTTTTTTTTTTTTTTGCCTCCCAATGAGAAAAGAGAGCATCATCGTCAGCTTCCATGTATGATTGCCTCGTGTAAATGGAGATACTGAAAGATAGAGTCAGATAAAGATGACGTGTCCTTCATTTATTCCAACTTCTTTTTCTTTAAACAGTAGCAATGTGCTTTCATGGTTTGCAGAACCCACTCATCATTGGGATCTCCAATGCTTGGCCATTTCAAACCCATTTTTGCTATAGTGGTAGTCCTCAATGGTTTGATCAATTTCTGCCTCTGTGTTCATCACAAAAGGTCCATACTGAACCACAGGCTCGTTAATTGGCTGTCCGGCAATCAGCACAAATCGCAATGGCTTAGAAGATATGTTCCACGCACTCAAACCATCTCCAGGACCTAAAACCAGGACATGATGAGCAGTTGAGGGTGAAGAATTTGGCTTGCCGAACACCCCTTCACCTTCAATAACATACACAAATCCATTCCATGATTCTGGAACATTTTGATGCGCTTGAGCTTCGGGTTTCAGAATGAAATCCAAAAACATTGTTGGTGTTCTGGTATAAACTGGAGATCGCACTCCCATCGATTCCCCTGCTATAATTCTCACTTCAGCCCCGTCTTTCTCTGCTCTTTTTATGTCATCACTTAAAAGTTCTTGATACCTAGGTTCAATCCTGTCAAATAGGTTTCGGATTATTAGCATCCTCTGCATGGTGAATATAGAAGAAAAATTCTGAACACCATTGTTTTTCAAGATGAACATTAGAAATATATGGAAAACTTTAAATTGCTTTATGGGCTGGCCTGTCTCAAGGCTCAATGAACGTAGACATGCTTGAAAGTATTAAAAGAATTATCCTGGAACAAGGACACATGCATGCACACGCAGAGAGAAAAGGTGCAGCTAAATTCTCAAAAATATAATTAAAATTTTCGAAACATAGGAGAATTTGACTGAGAATTAGTAAACTAACAGATGATTAAGGGTTTAGGGGTCCGCTGGTTCTAGTCTTGCCCTTACAACCTTAAAAACCCAGGAAAAGAAAACAGAGTAATTTAGAGATTCCTAACATTTTGTCTTGGGAAGATAGATTTATCCACAGCTGCAGACCCTTTTGAGCACCTTCTCCGGCAGGCATTTCCGAGTGGATGATGCCTCTTCCTGCTGTCATCCACTGCACAGTGAAGGGAAAAGGAAGAAGAAGTTAAGAATCAAATGAAACAAAGAAGAAGAAAACCTAGAATATATAACGGCATGAAATGCACTGATTCATTGCCTCAGCTGAAATCCTTCACCTGCACATCCCCGGTATGGATTGTACCCTTGTGCCCTGCGAAGTCCTGATGAGTGATGCTTCCCTGATATCCACAATAACCAAACATCAGTTCCTTAAATATTTAGTCTTCCAACAATCTGGTTTTTTAACCGAAAACAATTTTACCTGTAGCATGTATGTAACAGTCTCAAAACCTGCAATTCAAATTAAGAAAAAATTACTAAAGGTATAAAAAAAACCCAGAAAAAAAAAAACATTAAAAGTGAGGGAATAATTCAAGAACCTCTGTGCGGATGATCAGGAAATCCAGCAGGAGGAGACACTGCAGCAGCAACAACCAAACACCTTATAATTTCAATACCATACAAAATTTCTTAAACCGATTAGACATTGACATAAAACTAACCTGAAAAATCATCCAGCATGAGAAAAGGATCCAGGAACTTCTGATCACTCCTGAAAATTAATTTCCCAAAACGAAGAGAACCAAGAAATGCATCAAGAAACCAGCAAACCAAAACTGGGATAAATCAAGAACAAGAAGCCATGCATGATTTAAGATTGATATTAAAAAAATAAAAAATAAATAAAAAACAAGAAGAAGAAGAAGAAGAAGTAAGTACCTTCCAATGCCTCTTCTAACAACAGCACCATCACCTTCATGTTGGAGCTTGGCCAGGATCTTCTTGGTCACCAATCTGGGTGTGTCAAAAACAATGGATTGATCTGATTCAGACATGATATTTCTGATACGGTGTATACTGTTACTAGCCTTGGTAGTAGTTGGTGGATGTAATCTCTTCAGAAAATCTCGATTAAAAGAAGCTCTCATATACTACAAGCAATCGAAAAGACAAAAAGAAACACTAAAAGAAAATCAGCTTGTATTTTCTTGTTCGTGTCTTTGGATTTATTTGTCAGCTTCTTTAGAAATTAGAACCTGCTCTGCATCCATATATATAGCAAGAGCAGGTGGCTTAATTTGCTTTCGGACACGCCACAAATAGATTATTCTTTCGTCCTGGGGTTTTGAACATGATTACAATTAAGTCTTCAAGTCTGAAAACTTATAAAATCTAGTCCCTTAACTCTTGATGGCCTCCTCTTTATCTTGTTAAAGCATCTCCGTTTTCTCTGCTCCTTGGTTTTCTGCTAAGAGCTTAACTATGAAAAGATCCTTAAATTGCTTTAATGCAACAACGGTCAGCAAGAGTCGAGGAGTTAAGTTGTAGGCTTTCCAAGGTGAAGGACCGAGTTGTGATTCTGGTAAAATCCAGGGACTGACAATAATATTCAAACACGTGCCGTTTTGCTGGCGTTGGTATCTGTGAGCCGAAGGACGATGGAGGCGTGGGGATGTCCTTCTTCTACTCTGTCCTGGGACCAAATATGATGATGATGTCAAGCTCTTGTCATCGTGATGCTCTTGCGATTTGCACAGAGGCTGCTTTACAAGAATTTCCTTCTTTTTTCTTACAAAAAAAAATATATAGATAAATAAATAAAAAGCACTTTGCTTTTTCCATTTCTTTTTCCTACGCAACTTTATACTGTAACCCAAAAAAACTAAAGGTCCTTTTCAGTTAACTAACTAGCTGTGGTCCCGCTCTGCAATGAGGTTAAACTAATCAAATGAATAAGAATTAAAATAAAAATAAAAAATAAAAACGAATTTATGACTAAAAAGTTAAATTGAGAAAAAAATTAATTTAATAAAAAAACTAAAAAAACAAACAAATAAATAAGAACTAAATTGAAAACAAATAGCATATCATAAATTGGGATAAAATTAAAAATAAATAAAATTTTACAAAAAAACAAAGAATAAAAATTAGAAATAAAAAAATTAAAAATCAAATTTAATTTTTTAATTAATCAAATGATAACACTGAAATTTTACATGACTAACATGATTTTCGAGAGAAGAAAATAAAAAAATAAAAGGACTAGAAAAAAAAATTGTTGACTTCGAACCACTTTCTCAACATTTATATGCTAATTTTTTTTTAATAGTATTTTATATTTATTAAAATATCAATTTTTTCTTCGACTAAGCATAATAATAACAGTAAAACAAGTGTAAAAATGTTAAAAATATCTTAGAGACTAGTTTATAAATTTTGTTTTTAATAATATTTTAGTTGTTTTACTGTATTTTAAAAATAAAAAAATTAAATATACTTAATAGTGACATTTTTTTATACAAACAAAGGGTGTTTTAGACATCAAATTATTGTATATTATTTTATTAAATCTAGAGGGTGGGATTTTTTAGTGTTGGGGAGTGTAATAACTTTTGTATTTTTGGTGTGTTTTACTTGAAAATATTAAATTTATTTTTAAAAAATATTTTTAGAAGGTTTTAATGTGCTAATATAAAAAATAAAATAAAAAAATATTTTTAGAAGATTTTAATGTGCTAATATAAAAAATAAAATCAAAAAAATATTTTAATATATTTTTAAATAAAAAAAAATTTAAAAAAATATTTTCTAGTAAAATAACAAACACACGTGATTGAATATTTGAAGAGTATGTTTTGTGACTTATATTTTTTACTTCTTGTTATTTTTAGAGCTAAAAACAATTATACAGAAATGGTTTCATAAGTTTAATGCCCAATGCAAATTTTATTTCTTATTTTTGTCTAAAGTAATATTTATTATATTTTACAAATTATAATAAAAAATTTACAATTAAATACTGCTTTTTGTATGATATCTTTCTTTTGTTTATAAAATTTTTTGAATCAATTGGTATTTATTAAACAAAACAGATAATCTAGAAAAATCATAATCTTTCAAAATAAGATATTAAAAACAAGATCAGTGTTGTCTATCAATAATGGTGAGAATAAACATAGCTAGGGATTAATAATTATTTGTGAATTTAAAACAAAGAAATTCTAAATATTTTCTAACACTTATTTCTTAATTTCTCAGGATTTTCTAGCACATATAGTGGGAATTAGGACAATATTTGAATGGAAAATACATGAAATAGACTGCTTGCATATTTGTTCTTGGATCAAATTGTTACCTGCTGGATTACAGATTACTGCATTGGAATTTGGATTGTCGTTGTCATTATAAAATCTTTAGGTTGACCGAATGTACAAGTGTTTTTGCTAGATTCAAATTTAAAAAGCAATGAGGACCCGTTTATAAAGTCAATAGCCTTTAACAAGTCAAGTTATAATAATGAAGATTTGGAGTGAGAAGTATAAAAATAATTTTCCTCTGTTGGCCCCCTCTTTTCTTTTCATAATTGGGATCGATGACCAGCAATTTCATTTCCCTACCTATCCTCACTTTTCTCCTTATTTTTTTATTTGTTTTTAATTATAAAAATAATGAGTTGCTCATGTCGGGAGGTTATTATACTTTTGGAATAAGATAATAAATGGATATTAAGGATGGGTTTTATTTTAGACCCTGGGAATAAATTTTATTTTATTCCTGGTATTTTAATTTATTATTAGTCTTATTATTAAAGAATGGGTAAACTTTATGTATGATGTAATTTATGCCTACACAAGGTTATAATTTACTACTAAATTAATATGGATTAACTTAGATAAATCATAAGTTTCATAGCATTAAAGTATTTTATTGGTTATTGTAACTTTTCCTTCTGCTTTTATTGATAAGTCCAGTATTTCTATGTTCGTGGTGATAATTTTGTTAATTAAAAGGAAAATATTCACTTTGCATTGTAGTATGGTAATTTGAATTTGACATTACATATAGATAAGTCATTCATCCCTGTAGAATCAATTAATACTCAAGAAAAAACTAATTATGAGCGGTGAAAGTAATCTAATCGATTAAGTTTGATGCTTACAATATCTTGCATTAGTACAAGTTTTAAAACTTTCATCTCTCAATGATTTAAGGCAAAAAAATTTCTAAAAATTGTAAAGAAATAATTTCTTTATTTTAATAATACATTGATTAACACCTTAATAAAAAGGATTCATATATGTTATTTAACTATTTTAAAGTTATGCATAAGCACATTATAAAAATGAGAGATATTGCTGCTCGATTGAAGTCCTTAGAGGTTAAAATTTTTAAATCTTTCCTAGTTTGTTTCATTTTGAACTCTTCTTGTGAAATATAATCCTTTTAAGATTTATTATAACACGCATAAAAAAATAGTTAATTAATGAATTATTAACTATTTGTTCGAGAAAATGAAGGAACATGAAGTGTCATTGAGCATATTAGCACCAAGCTAATGAATGCATATATTTTATGACTAAAGCATTGCAGGCAAAACAATACAGAGATGATGTGGATAGGATGGGTCTAGCTAACTTATTTGATGTGTAACTTTATTATTTTTTAGTCAATTATCTATAATTTTTTGTTTATGTTATTCTTAGAGATTAAAGTGATGTTTCGTGCACATAAAATATTATTTTCTATATTTATTGAGATATATATAATATTGGACCTGAATGACTTATTGGAAGTTCATTCACAAAATCTTTTTGCTTATTAAGTGCTTATTTTTAAGATGCATTGCATTGTAATACATGGAAGAAGATACTTAATTATAAAGTATGATTGCTATTATTCATATATTGTATTTTTAATTTAAACTTGAGTATTTTCACTTGTTATATATTCTAAACTCTATAAAAATATTTAGAATTTTTGACTCAATATTTTTCTATTTTAAAAGAGCCTAAACTCAACATACTTAGGTCTAGTCAAGAGCTAAACTTAAGCATTATAAGTTTGACAACTTACTAGATCTCATATACTTGGATTCAACTATGAGCTGAGTTTAGGACATTGTAGGTCTGATAAGTTATCGAACTCAATATATTTGAGTTTAACTATAAACCTAATGAATTGCTAGACATATCTCCCTTAGATTTGGTTATGTGTCAGACCTAGTTGGTCTTAGAGATCCATGTTAGGACCATAACATTCTATTTAAAGACTATTTGCATGACATATTCATTTCAGGAATAATTATTTCCATGTACATGTAGGTGTGTAAAAAGTTAGAAATAATCATTTCCTTATATTTGTAGGTGTATGAAAGGTCTCCCAATAGCCTACTATATTTTCATCTCATTAATAATGTATAAAAGATTTTTAACCCTTATTAATGTCATCTAGAAAAAATGACTCTCCAATATGTCTAATTCATCAAAACAACAAAATTCAGGAAGTATAAATACCACCTGAATCACTTGGGTCAAAAATTTACAATTTCTACCCTCCAAAAACTCATAACTTAACTCATAGAGCATTTATTATACCAAAAAAAGAATAAATATTCTTTTTTTTGGAATTTAAAGCTTTTTTTATTTATTTATTATGTTTCTTATATTTAAAAATCACTAGCTTTATTACTGAAGAGTATCTAAACTTTTCAGATGGAGTCATATGAACGAAGTGAAAGAATGTTAAAAAGTATTTTTAAAATGACCCACATGTAATGTAAATTTTAAATTAAGTGACAAATAAGATTTAGCGCATATTAAACTATAGTAGCAGCAAAGCACACTCATGATTAACGAAAATGTAAAAAATTAGTTTATATATAAAAAGTTTCTAATCTAACTAAAAATATATTAATAAAATTTTTATTGTTTTTTATTCACACAAGTAACTTTAAAATTTAGCATCGATTAGAAAACTCTTTATTTGTTACTGCACAAATATTTCTAGACAATTACTTTAATATTTAATCAATCATGAAAGGAGATATATATTCTATTATTTTTCCATTGCTTTATATGTTTAGCATATTAAAATCATCTAGATCTTCTATTTTAGGATCATAGATTGGTTTCAAAATTCCTATTTGATTGTGATGTTTAGTTTTATAGTATTAAAAGGGATAGATGGGTGATTCCATCGTCCTTATCTTATTAATGGGTATTGTTATTCCATGGATTGGACAATAATGTCTTATTTGCATCTATTACAAGAGAAAACGATGAAAAAGAATTATACTAACGATAAAATGTAATAATAATATAGTGGATGCTTGCGATAATTTTCTTATGGAATCTTCCTCCTAACGTGAACACACAAAAAAAAAAAAAAAAAAAAAAGGAAAAAGGAGGGCAAAGGGATCATGGTTGGTGGCTCATTACCAGCTGTTTTTTTTTTTTTTTGCCCCCTTATGTCTTGTATTTTAATTTTGTTTTAAGAAAGTTATATTTTTGGATTTTATGGCTGGAATTTCCAGTTCAAAAGACGGCATCATCACTTTTTTCTTTTTCTTTTTTTATTGGAGAATGAAGCATCCTCTTTTAATTTTAACCATATCCAAATGACATCCACCATACCTAAGCATTGCGCTTGCCGAGCAACCTTGACTTCTCCCGTTTATTTATCAAAGTATGACCATTAATTTTTATCCAAGAAAATCAGCATGGGACCCTGTGGGTTTCTAGTTCGAAGACGGCCGAGTGGTTCATGCGCGGCGGTGACCCTGTTGGTTATATGCATTACGTCATTGGTTGGTCAACAAGATTTAAGTATAAAAAAATATTTAAATAATAATAATATTTTTATATAAAAAAATTTAATACTCGAATTATTAATTCAGTTGAATACAATAAAATTAAATAATTTAATAATATAATTTAAACTATAAAAAAGTTATCATGCAAACCACCACTAGTATTGTATTTGAAAAAAAAAAATTGAAAAGCCACCATAACTCTATTATAGATACCACCAATATTATATTTACATAATAATAATATTTTTAAATAAATAAATAAATAAATTTAATATTTAAGTATTTAATTTAACTACATCCAATAAAATTAAATAATTTAATAACATGATCATAAAAAGATATTTGACAACAATCAACTAAAACAAATGAATCACTAACAGTATATTTGAAAGAAAAGAAAATAGGAAAGGATTGCTACAAATGAATCACTAACATTATATTTGAAAGAGAAGATAGGAAAGGATTGCTAGAAAGTCGCCATAACTCTACTGTAGATATTGTTTGTGATGAAAAATTAATAGAATAAGGGTAAAATTTAATAAGAAAATTTTTTATAAGGGGTGGAATTGGAAGAAATAATAATTAAAAAGATAAAATAAAATAAATTTAATAAAATAAAATGAAAATACATTACACCTCAAACATTACCTTAATAAGTTACCCATGAAACTCACGTCAAGTTTAACAAAATCGAAATGACATCAATCATAGCTAAGCATTGCGCTTGCAAAGGGACTTTACTCGTCTCGTTTATTTAACTAATTATCACCATTAATTTTTATCTAAGAAAAGAATGAGAGTGGGCCCCTATAGTTCTCTGGTTAGAGGACAGGCAAGCGGTACACGCACACGGCGGTGGCCTTGTTGCCTCAAACGCCCACATAAATGGAAAAGACGTGAAAAGGGAATAATTACCCAAGTCTAGCCCTATGAGCAGGTATGGTACCTTTTGACAAGAAATGTACGTCACCGTTTTATCATCATTACAATCTAAGCCTGCGCTTAGACGTTGTAGAAATACTTTCAAAAAAATTATAAAAATTATTTTTTTATTTTAAATATTTTCAGATTTTTTTAATATTTTAATAACAAAAATAGAATTTTAAAAATAAAAAATATTATTTTAATATATTTTTAAACAAAATACAATTTAAAAGTAATTACTCTCAGGGACCCTTCTCTCATGTTTCTTCTTCTTTGTTTTCCGAGAAAATCTTGCAGGTCTTTTCTGTCTTGTCAAGGTATGAAGTGGCGGGCTTGACACCATTTAAATCTTGAAATCTTTTCCGCGGTAATGTATCTTTATGTGTTTTTAAAAGTATTTTAAAAAAACTTTAAATTTTTTTATTTTTTTATTAATTTTAAATTAATATACTTTTAATATTTTTAAATTATTTTAATATATTAATATTAAAAATATTTTTTTAAAAATGAAAAATATTGCTAATATATATTTTAACATTGTTAAATGAGTTTGTAGTGATAGGAGTACATGACTGTAATTCTATAAATAAATACATATGTGTTGATATAGTATTAGATTTTAGATTTGTTTTTTAAAAGTTATTAATTTGAGTTTTATAATTTTTTATGAAATTAGATAAGATATATATATAAGTTGATTCAAATATTTATATTAATAAAAAATAAAAATATATTAATAAAAAATAAAAATATATAGAGATTGAAATCATACAATTTTTAACTGAGAAAAGATTGAAATCATACAATTTTTAACTGAGATAGAGCTAAAGAAAGGTTTCACGCTTAGCATATTATATGAATTTCACATTTACAATTTGAAATTAATTTTAAAGCTTGTAAATTCTCAATGAATAAATAGCAACATGATTCTTCAAAACGATTTTGAAGATTTTTTCTCCATGCTGGTTTGATACATTTAAGAGAATTAATTAATTTTCTTAAATGCTAGCTAATCTTTAAGTTTAAATTTAAAAAATATTTTTAAAAAATAAATAAACTTCATTAATAGTCCCCAGCTGGAATTAAAATGTATTTATAACCTAGTTTCTATAATATTTTATCATGGAATTTTATATAGAACATGTTTAGGAAAGTTGTTGAAACTGCATTATCTTAAACTTAATATTTTTTTATGTTTTTGAATTATTTTGATGTTTTAATTTTAAAAATAATTTTTTAAAAAAATATTATTTTAAATTATTTCTAAACAAAAAAATTCTTTAAAATGCAACCGCTACTCCAATTCTAAACATGTCCTATAGAAACAATAAATTTTTAATAAAAAATATTCTTTACTCTTTCTTTTCAAGTAGTTTGATTTTTTAAAAAATTATTTTTAGAAATATTTATTTTTTTATATTTTTAAATTATTTTAATGTGTTGATATCAAAAATAAATTTTAAAAAAAATTATATCAATATATTTTTAAATAAAAATTAATTATTACTACAATACCCAACAAGCTCATCGTATATCATTAATATTTCAATCCCTTTTTTTATAAAGAAAACAAAAAAAAAAAAAGAGGAAGGGGAAGAGAGATAAACTATATTTAGTCTCTATAATTTAAATTTTCTAATTCCAACTTCGGTGTTTCCAAAAAGTTCTAATGTAGCCTATGACCATTAAATACCTAAAAGAATGCTCTCTCGCCTATCTTCTGGTCCCTCTCATATCATCATGCATTGTGATATTATCCAACAAAAAAGCTCAAAATCTTTAAAAATTGAGAAGAGGATGATTACTTGACCCCTAGTTGAATGGATATCATATCAGTCGACCTATAATCTTCTGTTTTTAGATATGTCCATGAAAGTTATAGATTTCCCCACCATATTAATCAAATATTTATAAAATAGGAGTTTGAGTAGTAAGAAAATATTTTTTTATAAATAATTATTAATTATTCTTGGGATCCCTCAAAATTAGAAGGGCGATGCTAGGAGTTTTTAAATGTTTTACATTTTTTTTTCTTTTTACTAAATGATATGGCATTTATTGTGTAGATTTTTATTACATTTGATGACACAATGATAATTATTAGAGTATTTATTATTAACTAATAAATCCAATAATTATCATTGTATCATCAAATGTCATAAACATATCGTAAAACACGTTTTGTCACATCATTTCTTCACTTTCTCATGTTTTCTCTTATTCTTTTTCGTCCCAAAGCATTATAAATCATGATATTGAACATTTTAAAATTGAGGGATCATATTGAAACTTTTTGAAAACATCAACGACGTTGATGTTAAGGGCGGGAGATATGTCCATAAAATTTAGGTTCCCCTCCAAAATAAATCCCTATAAAATCGGTTTTTCTTATTAATAATTAATAGGTCCTCATGTGATCCCTCAAAATTAAAATCATAGATATTTCAAATTAAACTAAATATTGTGAGTAGAATTTTAAGTTAATTACTAGCCAATTAAACATGCTATGCGATGTTGTGAGAAGAATTTTAAGTTAATTTCTAGGGCATAAAAAGAAGGCACAGGCATTGACAACATGTTTTCTAGTATTGTGAAAAAAATTAATTAAAAATTAAAAGGTTTATACATGTGTTTCATATAATAAATTTAAAAGTTTATACATGTGTTTCATATAATAAATTAAAAATCATATAAAATTATAAATAATAAAAGAATTATTAATGCAAACCAAGAACCGGAATAAAAAGCTGACCGGAATAAAAAGCTGAGAGGTAGATGCACTTGAAGATATTTGATCTTGTGATGCGAGATGTGTTTTATAGTTTTTATTTAATTATATGATAATAAAAATGTTTTTTTATAAAAAAGATAATTGTTTAAATTTTCCCAAAAAATATAATTATAAATTTAATTTTTTATTATTGTATTTTTAAACTCTCTCTCTATATATATATATATATGTTGTTTGTTGCATAAAAACCTAAAAAAAATTAAAATTAACATCCAAGTTTTTTTGTTATTAATTTGAAGTAAGTATAAAAAGGCGTCTATTTAATCAAAACATCTTTCTCTTATTAATACATCCTTCTTTTTTTATTTTATTTTTCAGAAGTTTTGCTTTTTAATTAAACCTTATTATAATCTTAAAATCAAGTTTTCATACAAAAACATAATGAATCCATGATTTTGATGTGAATTTAATAAAAAAACATAAAAATAATAAATATCATAAATATTATGTAAAAAATCAACAATAAAAAATCAACATGTAACCCACATTAGAAAATTATACATGTTAGGTTCATATATAATCATTCAAAAAGATTGTTAATATTACTATAAAAGATGCTCATAACTTTTTAAAATAATAGCATTATTGAAATAAGTTCACTTTAAAAAATTTAAATTTTAAAGTGTGAAAATATATATATATAAAAAAACAAAACAAAAAAAAAACTAATGGAGCATGTATACATTGACTAGGAGATTAGACCTGGTATTTTACCTAAATTTAAACTTAAGCATGCATGAGCTTGAAAGTCTAGATTCACTCGCTTGAGTTTTTTTTAAAGATAAATAACATGTCGTGTGTCTTTGTTATTATTATTATTCAAAAAAATGAATGATATCACCTTCCTGGGCATATAATGCATTGTCCATCTACTATCTTTGTAGATGATAGAAGGTTATGCTAGTGATTGAAAAATTGCTATCAGATCTTCAAACCAAAAAATCTAGATTTTAATAAACCTCTACATTCTTATTTCAAACAATAAAATACATTTTAATTAATCTAAAATTACAAAATCAAATCAATTTTAAAAATATTTTCAAGATCCAATATACTTTCTCTAGAATAATTAAAGGTGGAAACATTGAGTTTTTCGCTCAAAGATGAATTCATAAATACCAAAATATAAGTCATCGTGATAAGGATTCAGCAATAAGAGTTTTTTTCTCCTAAAAAAATTCAGCAACTTAATATCTCGTTTTTCAAGATTAAGAGACGGTATATAAGAAAATGAAGTTTGGAACCTAAACAAAAAGATCCAAAAACAAAAGGGATCAAATATTAAAAAAAATTAAAATCAAGGATTAAAATGTATATTTACACATCTCTTGAACAATGCACATAGAAAACATGCTGCTAGTTTTTGTCAATGTCAGTTTTGATTTTGATCTTAATTTTCACAACAATTTAAAACTTTTTCATGCAAAATCATCACTCGATATCACTGTGGAACTTTTTTCGACAACTCGTACGCACGATAGAATGCAATCCAAAGAGAACAAAAAATAAAGGATAAGGAAAGCATAACCTTGAAGGACCAAAATAAAAAGAAGAAAAGCTAAATTACCAATTGAAAAGAAGTAGAAAACTCGAGAGACTAACTTTTTTAATTTTTTTTATCAGAAGTTTTGTTTTTTAATTAAACCTTATCATAATCTTAAAATCAATTTTTTCATACAAAAACATAATGAATCCATGATTTTGATGTGAATTAAAAAAAACATAAAAATAATAAACATCATAAATATTATATAAAAAATCAACAATAAAAAATAAACATGTAACCCACATTAGAAAATTATACATGTTAGGTTCATATATAATCATTCAACAAGCAATTGTTAATATTACTATAAAAGATGCTAATAACTTTTTAAAATAATAGCATTATTGAGCATTATTGAAATAAGTTCACTTAAAAAAATTAAATTATAAAGTGTGACAAAATATATAAAAAAATAATGAAATTAAAAAGAAAAACTAAAGGAGCATGTATGCATTGACTAGGAGATTAGACATGGTATTTTGCCTAAATTTAAACTTAAGCATGCATGAGCTTGAAAATCTAGGTCCACACGCTTGAGTTTTTTTTTTAAAAAAATAGATAAAATATCTTGTGTCTTTATTATTATTATTTTGAAAAAAATGGATGACATATCACCTGGACATATAATGCATCATCCATATACTACCTGTGTAGATGATAGAAGGTTACGCTAGTAATTGAAAAATCGTTGTGAGATCTTCAAACCAAAAAATCTAGATTTCAATGAAACTTTATATTCTTATTTCAAACAACAAAATACATTTTAATTAACCTAAAATTATAAAATCAAATCAATTTTAAAAATATTTTCAAGATCCAATATACTTTCTCTATAATCATTAAAGGTGGAAACATTGAGTTCTTCACTCAAAGATGAATTCATAAGTACCAAAATATAAATCATCGATGGTCAGGACTCAGCGACAAGAGTTTTTCTCTCCTAAAAAAATTCAACAACTTAATATCTCTTTTTTCAAGATTAAAAGACGGTATATAAGAAAATGAAGTTTGGAACCTAAATACATTTCAAACAACAAAATACATTTTAATTAACCTAAAATTACAAAATCAAATCAATTTTAAAAATATTTTCAAGATCCAATATTTAGGTGTATTAAACTTTGTTAGAATGAACATTTGTTTGTCTAATACCTCATGGAGCAACATTAATAAAATCTTATTTAGTCAAAATCAGGTAAAAACTCCAATTTAGAAAGATAAATGATTTCTTAAAACATATTAAACATGAGTGCGTGAAAACAGTCCGGGAAAGTCATAAATATGATTTTAAGGGCGAAAAAAGCCTCTTTTTTTTTCAAATGTCGGGAGTGCTTAAACATGCCCAGATGGATGTTAGCTTGTATCCATTGTTGTGACAACATCATTCGTTGAGCATCACGAATAATCATTATAGGCAAGGTCATTTACTGAAATAACCTTTGTGGTTGACCTAGCATCCATCAAAGTCAACCATATAATCATCAGAGGCAAATCCCAACATTGCCTTCAATTTTTTTTTTTATTCTTTCATTACTTGTAGACAGCACTCAATTGATGTGAGAAGTCTATTTGTGACCATCACTTTAGAAGGTTTGTTATGTGTGTGAAAAAATTCGCTTAAAAATATATTTGATATCCTCACATTAAAATAAATAAAAAAACATTAATTTAAAATAAAAAATTCATTTTTTAAAAAAAAAACATAGCCACGGACACATAATTAAACCCCCTAAGTCAACTTCTAGAAGCTGTGCTGGTGATTCCACAATAACATATAGAAGTGGGAAGTGACCAATCCAACCACTTTGCTTTGACTTTGAGGGCTTTAAAAAAGTCAAATCTTGTGAGGTTCCAGGCTTTCGGCTCCATGGGCGAGCGTGTGACTCAGTTACCTGCGCTGGTTCTGAAAAAATCATCCGAAGAAATATACTCGTCCGCATCAGACATGCCCAAATATTTTTGGGAATGCTAACGTAAAAGTGCCATTCCATTCCTTTTCAATTTTTGCTACCCTGGTTTCGAGGCATCTATATATATATATAAACTAGAAACCATGAAAATGGGTTCGAATCTTGTCACAGCCCGCCTTGGACATAATGTAGAATGATGTATCCCTGTTGTCTCACCCCACCAGGCAGTAGAATGTACTGGTCAGCTTAAATAAACGGAGGGAAGCTTCTTTCCCTCCATATTCAGAGTGATGGGAATTTGGAGTTCTGAGTACTGAGAAGATAAAGCTGGTATAACATTTCATGGAATCCAGTAAAGTTAAAAATAATACACAGCTCAAAATTTATAACTGAGGTTCTGTTACTTGTTCAGTAGGGACTCTTCTTTTTTACCCTTGAACTCCTTACCGTTTGCGCTTGGTATAGGACCAAATAGACAGATGCGTAGATGGCCTTGCAATAGTCGTTGATGAAAGAAATCTTTATACAAGTCCCAGAACTCGTCCCTGCCAAATAAAATAAATACAGAAAGAGGATAGAGGGGGGGAGGGGTTTGCGGCATTGATAAGACATTGTTGGAAATAAAATCACCTCAAACAATATAAAGAGAGAATCAAAACCAGATTGTACCTGACTTGCGGAAGGGTAAACAATGAATAACCCTTAACATCTGCGTGCATGTCAAGCACAATCATTGTTAACCGTGAGAGCCCCAGTGCCTCAATGTCGATCAACTTCTTTACCCTTGAAATAGTAAAGATGAAAGAATTATTAGGAACTCATTTCTATCAATTAAATTTGAAAGCTAATATGTGTTAACCCCGTTAGAAATATGGAAATGTAGTTAGTAACAGAAGAAAATAAGTAAAGAAACACCACCCTTTAAAATATTATGGCATAGAACGAGAAGGTGTCCGGTGAATTTGGCCATAATGTTCGACAGAGTCGGCATCTTTTTTTAACAAACAAAACTGGTATGATTCCTATTACTATATTGCTACTTTAACATAATACATGGATGACTCACCTGCTGGGTGTGCCGCTAGCAAAATTTACGCGGTTCTTCAACATGGCTATCTGCAATGACCATAGAAGTTTCAGAAAGAAAATAAATGTTATTAAAAAAAAGTCACAGATAGTTAAAACGGAAGTGGTATGTGAGACCTAGAATATGGAATGCAAGCAGAAATTTTAATGTATCCAATAGTGAATGCAAGTAAGCAATTTCTTCTCCGAACAGATTACAGAAGCTTTTCTCTGAAGAGATAATATAAAATTTTCTTGAACACCAACATACAGATAGGAGCATTTTCATCTCAGTTTATAAGATTGGAGCATCTTTGATTTGTAGATATAGGTAGCCTGTCCTAGGCAACTAGTAAGAAATTTGCCTCTTAATTAACCACCCATTTGAACCTCAGAAACTAAATCTCTTCAACGGTATCTACCTATTTCCTTTTCCATGGTTCTAGGATACTTGGTTATCCCTTAGATAGTCATCCCTGACTATAGAGCATCAGAAATTGAAAGGAAGAGCCTGGATGGTTTTCTATATTGCTGTGGTTAAACATGTTATGAAACAAAAACTCCAGTCAAAAGCAAGAGAACTCTCTTATTTCATGTTATAACTAAGGAGCCAGCCAAAAGAAATTGAAAAGATCATTTTTTTTCACTTCTATTAAGCTTATACGAGCTTGCGTCAAGAAGTGAAGGGCAGATTGAACATATACTGAAAAATATAAGAAAAGGAAAATGCCATTGTTGAAGAACAGGAAACCAGACAAAAAAAGAAGAAAATTGACCACTGATTTGGTAATGTACCTATAAGAAAATGACAAAACTATCCACATCCCGTTATCAGTTATATAAATGACCAGTGACCACAGGATGGATTTTGTCCCTTGGTTTAAGAACGGTATTGTATGTGATAGAATCAGAGAACTAAGTTCTGGGATCAGACTGACGTGCAAAATAGAATTTCAGCAGAGCTGGTGCCTCCGATTAATTTTCTCATCATGTCCCAAACATTAAAAAAAGGTATTCACCACACAGAAAATGATGGATTTATCAAAAATCACAAAAATTGTTAAAATGATGGGGAAAAAATTCAAAACCGTAATTAAAAATATAGATATATAAACAAAACTATATCCAGGGGCACATTTTGAGGTCAAATATGGGTGTAAATTCTTTCAAAGTCCGTTTGCAAATCGCAACCTAGGCTTTGGACAGTAATAAAATTGACAGAATGGTAAAAAAGAAACAGACCACAAAATGCGATTCATACAACAAAAAATATCAGTGAACCAGTTGTTCAAAAGAAATAAAGGAGTCCATAGGAAATAGACAACGAAGTCAGAACCACTGAGATTTTATTCGGATCAGACTGACGTGCAAAATAACAATTCAGCAGTGCTGAAGCCTCTGATAATTTGTTTTGTCATCATACCCGAACTTGCTAAAAAACAAATCATGCAATCTTACCATGGACTTATTGCTGATGGACAGAAGTGAAGTTAGAAAACAAAACAAAAATAAATATAAAAACAGAGATTTTTGGATGAGACTGAACTTCAAAAATTCAAAACAGGAACAAAAATCCTAGAGAATAATGATGAAAAAGGGAGGTGCTAAAGCATGAATCAACAAAAAAATTAATGAGCCCAGTTGTGAAAATAAATAAATTAGTGCATAAAATACTTCATTTCAGATCAGATGAGATCAGTTGTTAAAATTAGATAAATTAGTGCATAAAATACTTTATTTTGGATCAGACTGACGTGCAAAATATCACCAGTGCTGAAAGCCTCTGACATTCTGTTTTGGCTTCACATCCAAACCCATAAAAAAAAAAGGAAAGTAACAGAAAAAATCACAAATCACAAGCCAAGCCATCTCACAACAGACGTTGAGAACTCATTGGAGGTCATTAAAGTAGATTGGAATCAAAACACACGTAGAAATCCCAATGAGCACGAAAAGGTAGAAAAATAGTCATAATCAGTGTAATTTCAGGATCAGACTGACGTGCAAATGATTATTCAGCATCGATAGCTCCTTTAATAATCTGTTGTAACTTTCATCATTTCCCAACTTCACAACAAAGCAAACATATGATAAAGGGTAAAAAATGACAAACCAAGCCATCTCACAACAGACATTGCAGACTCATTGGAGGTCATTAAAGTAGATTGGAATCAAAACACACGTAGAAATCCCAATGAGCACGAAAAGGTAGAAAAATAGTCATAATCAGTGTAATTTCAGGATCAGACTGACGTGCAAATGATTATTCAGCATCAATAGCTCCTTTAATAATCTGTTGTAACTTTCATCATTTCCCAACTTCACAAAGTGAACATATGATAAAGGGTAAAAAATGACAAACCAAGCCATCTCACAACAGACATTGCAGACTCATTGGAGGTCATTAAAGTAGATTGGAATCAAAACACACGTAGAAATCCCAATGAGCACGAAAAGGTAGAAAAATAGTCATAATCAGTGTAATTTCAGGATCAGACTGACGTGCAAATGATTATTCAGCATCGATAGCTCCTTTAATAAACTGTTGTAACTTTAATCGTTTCCCAACTTCACAACATAGAGAACATATGATAAAAGAAAGAACGAAAAAACTAGATATGTTTAAAATTAAAAATTGCACAATTATTGTTGCTAAATTGAATGGAAAAACCAAAGAGAAAACAGCAGGAACCCGAGATAAAAGAGGAAAAGCAGTGAGACAGTATTTTCACTTCTCTTCTTCATCAAATACTTGATGCATGAAACTTACAGCTCGTGTGTATAGTAGCAAGATAACATATTCTTATAATCACGTGAAAACCCAAATAATGAATCAGAAGTGGATATTCAACAATATAATATTAACAGAAATGGCCATTTTCTACTAGTAATAACCAGACTACTGTCACAGCTCAAGAGCAAAAAGAATCAACAAATCCAAGGATATGAACATCAAGAAAAATGACTGATACTTTCGCAAACACTATAAACAATATGTAAACCGAAAGATCTATTTCCTTAGAAAATCATAAAGCTTTAACAATTCTTATAAAAAAATATCAACCAGAGGAATATTTTTAAAGGGAAACCTACATAATGTATCCATTCAAAAATAAAAATAAAGAGCTAGAAAAGACCAAGAAATAACCTGTTCCTCGACCTTCATATGCTTGGAGAATAGCTTCGCAGCATGACATTCTTTCGTCAAAGAGCGCACACCCCTAGAGGAAGAAGATTTTCACTTGTTAATACGTTAGGCTTTCAAAAAATAAATGTTCAAAACTACAGAAACTACTTAACATCAATTAGCTAAATTCAAATCATATCTAATTAGCGAGAACAGGGGAAAAAAAACAACGGACCTTAGAAGTTCTAGAGATCTCAAGGCAGATGTAGAAATAATAAGAACAGCAGGACTCCCCGGATCAATAATGCCTTCCACCAACTTCCCTTCACAAAGAACTTGTTTCCAAGATGGGCCAAAAGCCGCCTTCATGTGGCTCCCTAAGGCCATAACATCTTGACCCGATTCTTGAGATAACTCAACAAAGCAGGTCTCTGCATCATCAATGTATCAGGATCCAAACAAACACAAACAATAAAAAAACGAAAAGAAAAGAACAGAAAAGAAATACCCTTAATTGATTCGAGCTCAATAGATGAAAGCTGAACCCCATTGGCAGATTGAAACTCGTTTATGAAAAAACTAAGCTGCTGGGAAGCTGAAGCTGGTGTAGAAGCCTCGCTCTTGTTCTGGTTTTCTTCGTTTTTGGATTGGTCAGTCTTCTTGTTGATACCCTTTTTCTTCTTGAAGTTGATTTTTTTACTAGGGTTTCTGAGAGATAACCCCTTCTTCCCCTTTGTCTTTGAGTGTATTTCTGGTTTCCCGCTTCCCATTTCTTTATTTTGCTTCTTTGCTTGCGGCTTAGCATAAGGACGTCTTTATAGTATTAGGTTTTCTAGTTTGGCTTTGAAACCCAAAATCAAACATGGTCCTCGTACTACCGTAACTAGGTCTATTCCGTCCTCTATATTTGTTTTAATTTAAAAGGTTCCTAGAAAATTGTATACAGACCATCGGATGCATTTATTTCGGCAGTTATTTGATATAGTTATTTTTTAAAGTATTTTTATTTAAAAATAAATTAATTTTTTTTATAAAGTATTTTTATTTAAAAATAAATTAAATTTTAAAAAAAAAATATTATAACAATTCAAAAATATAAAAATAAAATAATTTGAAGCAAAATAAATCTAAAACTTTTCAAAATCATATTTTATTGCAAAAATAGGCATACCCTTCATCTTACAAAAACATTTAGAAAACTTCAAAAATATCACCAAAGTATTCAATTTACAAATTCATGGACTACATGTGGCTTTTTTTGTTTTTATTATTCATATTTCCATTAAAAAAATATATTAATTAATTTAGCATGAACAATATACCCTTGAAAAGATATTGGTTTGAAAAATATTGTTTAGTGAACATAGGAGCTTGCATAAGCCACCTAATGTGTACGGATTTTGTAAACTCACTAGTGTGTGTATTGTACATGCCGATAATTTTCTAAATATATTCAAAAGACCTGCATGTCCCTAACTATAATTAATAATTATAAAAAAAACTAAATTAAAATATGAAAACACATAAATACCAAGTTTCAAGAAAAATAAAATTGCAAGGGTGGTTATGTAAGTATATTGTTTGAAAAAAGAAAGACCCCTTTCCCCAAGTTATTTGTTTTTTTGTTTTAAAATATATATTAATAGTTCTGCTATGCAATAAAAATATAAAGAGATTAATTTATCTACATAAATTAATAATGTCAATTAAACTCTATTAAAAAACTATTTTACTCGTGGAATATCAACCATTTCCTTTTGATTGTAAAGGGCAAAAACATTGGTGCACCACAACAATTCTTAATACACCGAGTCTTGCTCTTTGATAAAAAATTAAGTAGAATTTTTATGATTGAGTATGATTTGATACGTGGAAGTTTCAATAATGATGTAAATATTCCATAATTTTGACTTTTATATTTTGTATAGATGTTTTTTATTTATAATTTTGTTTTTTT
>NW_011500051.1:139564-198594 GCF_000495115.2 Populus euphratica
AAGTTGTTACAAACCTTATATAAATAATGGGAATTTCACAATTTACAATTCTAGATCGAGATTAGGCTTGATTGTGGATTTTTTATTTGAGTTTAAATATTTTTAAAAAACAAGTCCTTTATGAAATAAAGAATTCTTCAATGTTTAAATCTATATGTGTATTATAAAAATGATATGCAATCAAATTAAGAAAACAAATATATAGACAAAACTTAACACTATTTGTTTTGTTTACCTAATAACTCAGGATATTTATAAATTTTGATGGAAACATGAGTGTCCACCATTGGTTGCATTGTCTTGCACTTTATTGGTAGAGAAGTGGGTGATTGTTGGTTCAAATTTAAAATTTATTTTAAATAAAATAAATAGTAATAAAAAATAAAGATCAAATTTGAAAGATTAAAAAATCATAAAGGTGAAATATAAAAATATTTTCAATTTGATAGAATATTTATAGATTAAAAAATGATAAAGATTAAATTAAAAAAATATTTTTAATTGCATAGATTATTCAAAATTAGAAAATAATAATAAAAAAGACATGGACTAAATATAAAGAAGAAAAAAATTACAGAGGTTTAGCACAAAATTTGAGATGGTGGAAAGAGAAAGGAAAAAATGATCATGGACGTGACACTCATTGAGGGTTAGGGTCACACGCCACCTTATCATATTCAGGTACTGAGATCTTTCAAACATCGCTTTAGAAGTCGATATTTGGTGACAAGACGATGCTTGTAAGTGCTGCCTAAACAATGCGGAGGCCTTCAACATCAACATCAATATTTTTTTTTAATAATATTTAATATATGTATATTATAATAATAACACATGAATAACCTTATGGTTTACAAAAGAAACTTTGCGTGAGAATCATGTTAATTCTATCTTTAAAGGATATTATTTTGAAAAAAAAAAAAGAAGATCAAAATGTCCCAGAGTAATAGGAATTGTATTATTTTATTATAGGGTTAAATTAATAATTTTAATGTGTAAAAATTGAAAATGACTAATCTAACCCTAATCAATTTGTAAAGGATAAATGTGTAATAATAAAAATATTATATTCTCTCTAATGCCTAGTTTAAAGGGTTTTTTTTTTATCATGAGCAATTTTATTATTACACTATTGTGATGAATAGTGTTTTGAGTCTTGGTTAGTGATAATTTTTTTAGAAGAATTTTTTTTTTTTAATATACGTGGAAGTTAATATTGATGTGTGGTATCATGATAGTTTTAAAATGCAACCCAAGCTTACTCAATTTTGGTTTTTTGAACCAACATAAATTTAGTTTCTTTGTATTTTATCAACTAAAACATGTATTTTTTACCAATTTAAAGTGAAATATTTAACATTAATTTGAAAATAAAGCATATTAAAGAATAAAAATAAACTAAAATGGTATAATTGATTGATTTTTAATGGAAGATGTGGTCAATAAATTATGTTATCCTTTTATTAACAAAAATACTAAAACATGAAAAACATAACGACTTTTTCTATGGTAGAAATCACTATAGAAATATGGTATTTTATGTAAAATTTTTAATTTCTTTCGCTATTTTCATGTGGTATTTTTGTTATTTTTTTGGTTGGTCAAGTTTTTATTTTATTTTATCCTTTTTATATTTGTTTGATCTATGATTGGATATGATGGTTTGCTTTAGCTAGCTTTGCATTGGATTTTCATGGTGTTAGAAAATAAAATAGCATTCAGTTGATGCTTAACATAGAAAAAATATTTCATTAATTTAAAATAGTTAAAGTTTAAGAGATGAAATTAAAACTTGCTAATTTAAGGACTTGTTTGAATGGAAAAGAGAAATTGGAAAAAGTCATTGGCTTGTGGTAGAGGTTGTCGCACTTGGGCTGCGTGTGTAATGGCTTAAGATGTTTAATCATGCATTTCCCTAGTTTCATCTAAATTATCTCGACGTAATATATCTTTACATACAATGATGTCAATAAAGGAATTTTGATCTGGCTCTCACAAACAATTTTTCTTTTTTCTTTTTTCTTTTTATCTTTTCCTGTCTTGATTTCCACTCCTAAAACTCTTTAAAAACCAAAGTGGACTGCCAAATTTTTTTTGGTGTCAGTTTTATAACACCTTGTGTGTTTTAATGTCATTTCAATTGTTCCATTAATCATATACATGTAAAATGGAGTTTATTTTTAAAGAAAAGTCTATCTTAGATAGAGTCCCTCTTAATCATCACACAAGTTATCTCACAGATCTCGTAAAAAATCACACAATTTAATTAATTTTCAAAACCTCTAAAAATACCTAGTCAAAACCGATAATTTGAGGCTTTAATTTTTCAAAATTGGTTTTCAATTCCTCGATTAAGTCCTTAACCATGCCATCCAAAACCTAGTTAATTAAAAATTACACAATTTGGCATTCATATCAAAATTTACACAAACCCTAACAATTTCCAAAACTAAGATTTTCAATCCCTCATCATAATTCAAGAAATTAAGTGTATTTAGTATAAAAGTATCATTTTACCACTATCTAATAATCCAATTGAATTTGTTCTTTGCAAGGACCACGAGAACTTCCTCTTCCTCTTCAAAAATTATACATTTTCTCTCTCAAACCTCCAAACTTCCAACCTTATACCATATAAATTAAGATAACTTTAAGAAAAATGGACGAGAAAATAAATGTTTTTGAGATTTTCTTCTTAATGGCTGATATGTTTAATCTTAAAAAAGAAGAATTATTTTCTTATTTCATCTAAGATTTTTTCACCAATTAACTAGGGATTTCCACTCGTATTCATACACCTTTTCTCTTAAAATATTATTTTTTGGTTAGGAAATACACCATTAAACATGAAGTTTAAGGATTTCAGGCCAAGTTTTATAAATCTGGTTATTGTTTTTTTTATTGCTATTTTCATCAATTATTTTTGTTTTTAATTTCATTTTTCAATTTGATTTTATTAGGTACCGAGCTTCATGATTTTTTTCTATGGGTTAATATCGGTCTCATAACCTACCTTAAATGTTTGTCGAATTAACTCATGGCTTATTTTTTTAAAAAAATATTTTTTTTCAATTTCATTCTCTAACATTAGACTGGTTGGAAACTTAATTTTGTGTTTTTTATTTTTCTTTTTATGATCTAGGTTATAGGTTTGAAAGGTTTGTTAGGGTTCATTTGAGCTTTTTTTTGCCTTTTTTTCTAGATTTTATTATTATTTTTATCCTTTGATATTGAGTTGATTGATATTTATATTTTTTTTTATCTTTTTATTGAGTTGTCTCGGTCTTATAACTCATGTTATAGGTTTAACGAGATAGCTTGAGTTGTCTTGAATCCTTTTTTTGTCAGCTTTTTAAATATTTTTTTTGAATTTCATCATCTAGAATTAATTTGGTTAGTAATTGATCTTCATATTTTTTTTTTCAATTTTTTTCTTTGAGGTTATCTTATTCTTATGATCTTTGTCACGAGTTCATTAAGGTAATCCTAGTTGATTCAAAACTTTTTTCATTACTTTTTTAAACCAATTTCTTTTTTTGTAATTTTATTCTCCGACATCGGATTAGTTGGGATTTGGACTTTGTAATAATTTTCAACTTGCTTTCTATGGGGTTATCCTCTTTTGATAACCCATATCACACGATTGACGGGATAACATGAGTTAACTTGAGTTTTTGATCTTTTTTTTTAAAAAAAATTTGATGTTTTTTTTTTTAAATTTAATTCTTCAACTATACTGAGCTAGTTAAGAGTTTGGAGTTTGGTTGTATAGATTGTTTTTCAATTTGCTTCCCATTGATTTATCATGTTCTCATAACTTGTGATGCTAGTTTGATCAATTTACTTAGGTTGATTCAAGTTGCTTTCTTATTTTTTAAAATTTTATTTTTTAATTTTGATTTTTTGAGAATTGAATTTTATGATTTTTTTATATTTGTTTTTCTATGTGTTTCATGATCTTATGACTTGGATTGTGTTATTTTTGATTTTTTGAGAATTAAATTTTATGATTTTTTTTATATTTGTTTTTCTATGTGTTTCATGATCTTATGACTTGGATTGTGAATATCACAACTTAATCAGGATTGATCGAATCAATTCAGTATATCGTCATTTTAATATTTAGAAATTTTTTTATTTAATATATTACCATCTTAATATTTTAAAAAATTATCATTTATTATGTATCAAATTTTCATTTCATGATTAAAATAATTTTATTTTAATTGGAAAACATGTTAGCAATGTATTTGTTATCTTTTTTATATTTTAAATAAAAAATTTGACCCACGATGTAACGGGCACCAACCTACCATGTGACATGCTAGATATGTTAAAGCTTAATTAACTATCTAAATTTCACTAACATAAGTTTTGTTTAACTATATTCTTGAAATTTTAATTTCAAGTTAGAATTGCTATCTTGTAACATAAAGGTATAGTGTTCTTTAGCTCCTCCATTTAACGACAAATAAAACCAATGGGTTAGGAAGCGATTGTCTTGCAACAACAAAAATAGAAAAATTCCACATTATAGAGAGAAAAATATATCACCAAAAAAAAAATTAATTTAAAAAACAACAATCATCGTATACGAATACATGAGATATTCAGACAAGTTATATTCCTATCTTTCAGCAAAAGTATTTTTTGGACTTATTGTTTTTTTGTTTGTTATTTTTTTATACCTGCTTTTTATAGTTTTAGCTATTTATATTTTATTTATAATATCTTATTTTTTTACATTTTAATTATTGAATATTAATAGATAAGAAAAAAAGTCACAAAGACAAAGAAAAGAGTGAAATATTTTGGTCATGCTATAATTTTTAAATGAAATTAAATTTTTTTAAGATTTATTCTTATAAATAATTACACATGAACCTAACACAAAGAATTAAAAAAAAAAACTGCCTATGGATATTCAATGAGAATAAAGTAAATGTTTTGTTATTTTTTATTGTAAAACTTTTATATAGTTTTTTTCAAATTAATTATTTTGTTATTTTTCTATTATATGGTAGAATAAGAATTATAAAGAAATGTCTTTTTTTGATCGAAAATTAATTTTCAAACTATGATAAATTTTTATTTAAAAAACCATATTTTTATTGAAAAAACATATTTTCATTGAAAATTAATTTTCAAATTATGATAAATTTTTATTTAAAAAACCATATTTTTATTGAAAAAACATATTTTCATTGATAAAAAAATACATCAATAAAAAAGTAAGTTTTGATTAAGACTAAATTGATGAAAAAAATGCAACAATTTAGTCTTAATCTACATATATACTCCTTTAAATCTTATCAACTAAGTCCCAAACATTTTACATAATTCTCAATAAATTATTTTCAATAATGCTCATACCTTTTGTATAAATTTTTCTTTGAAACTACACTTCCGTTGCACAAAATACGCATATGGGATCATTAAATTTTTGTTGATAAAAGGACCCTATTGAAAAAAGCAAGCAATATTTCAGGATAAAACTTATATTTTTAAGATTTAGTATGAGTTTAGTATTGTGTTGTAATTTTTTTTTAAATATATAAAAATAATTTTTTATTTAACATCAACATATTAAAATCATTAAAAAATATTAATTTAACATTTTTTCATGTCAAATACAGTTTTAAAAGCACCAGAATACAGGCAGTTACAAATTGCAACACTAAGCAACCTTTTAAAAATTTGTTTGGAAATGCAGTTGGCTGTATATTTTTTAAAATTTTTATTTATTTTATATTAAATTAATTTTTTTATATTTTTTATTATTTTAATACGTTAATGTTAAAAATATTTTTTTAATATTTTTTAAATAAAAAATATTTTAAAAAACAAGTGTTCCCAAACATCCTTTTAAGTAGGATTAAGAATATATTTGATAATGTGATAAAATTTGATTTTTAAAATGTTTTTTTTTTAAAAAATATGAAAATAATATTTTTTTATTTTTAAAAATTTATTTTTAATATCATTGTATTAAAAAAATATAAAAATTCAAAAAATAATTTAAAATAAAAAATAAAAAATATTTAAATTTTTATAAAAAAACAAAAATAAATATACTCTAAATTAGGGTTTCATCAGGAACTTTTAAAAAAGTTTAGTGGTACAGTAAAAATAACAAAATCACCCGCCTTTGTCTTTTGCGTTGTGCACGCAAAGTGGGATGCGTTTAGTCTGATGTAATGTTAACACGTAACAATCTCTCGTCATATCAATACGTTAATTTTCCTTCACGGACTTCTCGCTCTCCCCTTTCCTTTTCCTCCTCCTTCAACATAAGCAAGAAAAGAGAGAAAACGATTCAATATCTTTCTGCATTTCAAATCTGGGTTTCCATTTTCAATTTTCATAGCCATCGATGGCGTTTCCTTCAAGAAGAAGTCGCTCTCTTCACACAATCTTCTTTTGCATTTTCTTTCTGACCGGTCTCTCGTTCGCTGAGGAAGCTTCTCACGACGGCGATTCCCCCAAATTCCCTGGCTGCGACCATCCTTACAATTTGGTTCGCTTGCATTATTGATTTCCTCACATTTTCCGAATTCGGTCTCAAATTTGATAAATGCAAATGACAATTTTGGTTATGGAACTTGTTTTTTGACTTAAAATGTTGTAGGTCAAGGTTAAGAACTGGGTTAATGGTGCCGGAGGTGAGACTTTGACCGGGATAACTGCAAGATTTGGAGCTCTTCTTCCAAAAGAGGAGAGAAATGGTGTTAGATTAACGGCTGTTTTCTCTAATCCGTTAAATAGCTGTTCGCCTTCTTCTTCGAAGGTAAGGTTTTTCCGCTGTTCTTTTGCTTATCTGAGTGCTTTCAACCGGGAATAGAAAATGTAGTTGGTGTTGTCATAAGGTTTTGAATAATGAAATTTTGAGGGAGGGAGTGGTGTATTGTCACAATTCTACTGGTCTTCATCCATAAAATTTTCGGAATTATAAAGGATGGTATGGCTATTTTCCTGTTCTGCAGCTATCTGGCTCTGTTGCCATGGCTGTGCGCGGTGACTGTGACTTCACAACAAAGGCTAAAATTGCTCAGTCCGGAGGTGCAGCAGCTCTGTTGGTGATAAATGACAAAGAAGGTTGTAGTTTATTTAGATTGTTGTAATGTGGGGGAGTTGGTCATTTATCCTGCCTTTTGAATTGATTGTAACTTATGTTTCTTTCTGTTTGAATTTATTCTTTTAGAGCTTGCCGAGATGGGTTGTGAAAAGGATAGTTCTGCCCAAGATGTGTCAATCCCTGTTGTACTGATTCCAAAGTCAGGGGGTGAATCTCTAAACAGATCTATTGTGGATGGACAGAAAGGTGACCATTGAGTTCTTAAATTTTTGTCATGATTATGTATGCTTATCTAGCAATGTCTTACACTATGAGACCTTCAAAAGAAGCCAGGATGATTTGTGCTGCATGTAGGCATGAGTTAGATAGGAAAGTGAGGTGATGGGTGAAGATCACTAGTTAGGTAGAAAAAATGGAAATACGGTCATGTTTAGGCTTTGCACTAGAACTGTTATAATGTTTATTTTTGCTGTATATAATGTCAATGATTGTACAGAGGCATAGTTAATAAATTGAATTAAGCATGAAAGCACATTAGTTTTAGCTGTTCTTTGCCCTTCAAAATTTGAAAAACTACATGCAGTCTCTCTTTCTGCCTTCTGCCCCCACCCAAACCCTCACTCAACACAAACACAGCACGTATACCACTCCTAATTCTTATATGGATTTTCATAATACAGTGGAGCTTCTGTTCTATGCACCCGTTCGTCCTCCAATGGATTTGTCAGTGATATTCTTATGGATGATGGCTGTTGGAACAGTTGTCTGTGCTTCACTTTGGTCTGAGATAGCTGCATCTAAGGAGGCTGAGGAGCGTTATAATGAATTGACACCAAAGGTTAACATGCACTCTTATTTGTGTCTTCAAGTCTACACTCAAGTTGTTGGCATCTTTATTCCCTTTCTTTGCTCTTCTTTTCCCTGTCTATGGGATGGGTTTTTAGCTGGATTGCCATTATTACAAAAATAGCTTAAAGCAAATAAATGTCCTGTAACTAGTGCGACCTGGAAAGCCCCTGTTTGTCAGGTGAGAATAAATGGTCGTGATAGACATTTTGGAGTCCATAAATTCTCTTGTAGAGATGTTCTCTTTGCAGACTAAACAGATCAATTCATTTTAAATTCTTCCATCACGCAGTAAGAATATGTGTGTTGTGAATAACATATTGGGGATCTGCTTTTATATTTTAGAAGTCTATATTATCCATCATTCTTCACCTTTCTAGTTTTTTGATATATTTTTCTGTCAAGCTACTTGATACATATTAATTTGGTTTTTCTTATTTTTATGGGACATTTTGATAGTGAACAGTAACACAGTGTTTACTTATTGAATTTAACTTTAGAATGTGTATGGATCATTCATTGGAACAAGTAATTGGGATTTGTTGGACATGCTTCCATTAAAAGATCATTGTTTGGCAACACTTTTGATGAAAATACTTTGATTTGGTGAATCCTAAACAAGAAAGATATGAGATGCTTCTACAAATAGAAGTCTCAGTTGTTCCATTGTTGAATTGAATATAACTGGATGAAATGGGAATCACTCTACAGAACATCCTATTGTAGAACCAATCACATATAGTTTGTTTCACTTCTACAAAGAGAAACACTTCCAGCCAGAATTATTGTATTGATTCTTATTTTTCTGCAGAACCAAATTTCATACCCCCATTTGGTGAACTGAATCTTTTGCTGGTGTAAGCTATGTTCTTCTTTCCTAGCCTAACTCATTTTTTTGCACCCTACGCACACTGTAAACTGGCTTTCGCTGCAAATGGTTTCCCAAACAGTTCTGGTCTGGCTTTGTTGCCAGTCAAGAGATTGGGAAATGAAATTATCACATTTCAGTCCCTTTTTCTTCTTGCACTTTTCATTTGAGTCTTCCAACTTTAATTCTTCTTTTTTTCAGTATTGGAATTATTTAAAAATTCCTAATCAAGTACAATATTGAACAAATATTCTTTAACCAGTGACATGTCAATTGTTATAGATGCTGAGGGGGTATTGTGGAACAATATATTTGATTATAATTTTTTATGTAGTTTAGATAATTAATTAGGATAAATTGAAGTTGAAAGGATCAAATAGAGTTAAGAAAATGTTAAAGGATTAAAGAAGCAGGTACCCCTTAGATTTTCTTAAATGTGTTTTAAGCCATTGAAATTGAAAGCATTGGTACCACTTTATGCTTCGCAAAATATCCCTGAACACCTTAGATACTTATAAATTCACCTATGGGTAGAATGCCACTGAAAGAAAGGCGTATTGGAATGAGAATGAGACATGGGTATTTTCATCACCTGAAGCAAAATCTACATGGACATTTACTTGCCTTTATTTATGTGCTTGATCTCCTTGACATGCATGCACACATGCGCGTGTGTGTATATGTGTCTATGTATGCATGTATATTCCTTTTCATGTTCTTTTTTAAATTCTTCTGTTATTGCTTAATTATGCTTAGTTGAGAAGTATTTGAATATTCCCCCCTTTCATTGGCCAGGAAACTTCCAATGTCTCAGCATTCAAAGACAACGCTGAGAAAGATTTCCTTGATATTGATGTGAAGAGTGCAGTAGTTTTTGTGATAACAGCATCTGCATTTTTGTTGCTACTTTACTTCTTCATGTCAAGCTGGTTTGTCTGGCTGCTGATCGTACTTTTCTGCATTGGTGGTATTGAGGTACAAATTTCCTTATTGGCGAATTGCTAATATTAAAGGATTGAAACAAGTGCTTGTTATATTTGATGAACTCCGACTGAAAATTTGACGAAACTGTAATTTTGAGCTTATTGTTTGGGAATGGTACCATTTTTAAAAGAATAACAGACATAAAGATGTGAATCTGAAGCTGCGCCTGGTCAGTTTAATTCCTGCATGTCATACTTCCACTTCTCCGCCCATGGTTTGAAGAAGTACAATTGCTTTTTCCATTTTCTTGCCGCATTTATAATGTTTCCTTTTTGTTGAAAAATACATATCTTTTCTCTTTTGGGATTTTAGACACTCAGCTGACACATGGCCATTGCATGTTAGAATGCAATGGACACTGATGAAAGTTCTTAGCCATAGTTTGTCTGAATCATTAAGTGCATCTGTTGTTAGGCGTGTTTATTATTTATAGTGTGGAGTCAAGGGTAGTAAAGTAATTTGATACTCTTTTCGTATATATATATGAGATATAAACCAGTGATAGATGTAATGAACTGTCACTTCATTTCAAAATATTTCTTTCTTCTTCTTTCTTCTTTATTTTGTCCTCTCATCTTCCCAACTACCTTCATCTATCTCTAAATAATCTTTGAAAATAACTGCATGTAAACTCACTGAAAACTATTTATTTTGCTAATATTTAGCAGGTACTCTAGGTGGCACGCCTTTAGCAGATATGCAAAGGGATCGAAGTGCTTTGTTATTCTAAACTAGCTGTTTCATTTTGTTATTTGATAGGATGTTGTATTCTCCTTTTGAGTATTAGTTTTCTTTCCTCTAATAAAATCTCCTTCTTTTGTATACAAATTAATTTATACACATTTGTTTTCATTTACTTTTAAAAACATTTTTAATGGGCAGCAACTAATTCTGCATCATGCTTATTGAAGTATTTTCTTTCCTCAGGGGATGCACAATTGCATAACAACAGTTATTTTAAGGTATGCTGGTACTTGATTTCTTGCGTTTCTTAATTTGTGAACCGGTGAGCTTTTGGATTTTATGTTATACACTACATTCATGCTACTCACTTTTCTTATATGTGGAGCAGAATATGCAAAAACTGTGGACGGAAGAAGCTAAATTTACCTCTTCTTGGAGAAACTTCTCTTTTATCACTAACTGTATTATTCTGCTGTGTGGCATTTGCTATTTTCTGGGCTACAAATCGGCAGGCATCGTATTCATGGGCTGGGCAGGATATTCTTGTAAGTTTCATTTATCAATACTTGGAAACAAGGTTAATTTATTGATCAATTGTTATATTGTGTGGAAATAACTTAGTTGTTAAGTTTGACCAGGTCCTAGAAAGACTATCAGGTCATCTCATGCAAGATATAAGTGCATATCTGGTTAATGTGTCTGGTCTATCCTCTGGATTATTTATTTGATGCAATTAAGTTTCATTGCATAAAGCATGTGTGCAAGTTTTTGTTCAGGACTGTTCTTATGCTGTGATGGTTTTAAATATTGATTTCTTGATCATGTAGCCAAAATGACGTGGAGTTGAGATCTTACTCATCATCTTCATGAGGTTTGATTTAGAATCTGTTGTGGTTTCCATTTTGGGATCACTTTTAAACGGATGGTCTCAGGCCCATAAATCTGGAAGCCTCCCTATTTTGTGGCTTTTGGCTTTTTAGTTTTCTTGCTACCAGCATGTGTTCATTTTCAAATAAAAGAACAAGGACATATTCTCTTAATGCTTAGGAACTAGTGGTTTGATGCAATATATTATATATATGACCTGCTGATTTTGTTTGTACATTGTCTAAATCATTTCTACTCTCCTGCTCTACAATAAATAATGACTTCTTTTGTTGTCAGGGCATTTGCTTGATGATAACTGTCTTGCAGGTGGCTCGATTACCTAATATTAAGGTACCTTCGCTCTTATTTTGTCAGCATTCATGGTGTTGTTCATTCATGGCATTTGCTTGACTTTTTTTTCTTTTTCTTTCTTATCTGATATTTCTATGCTGACTCAGGTTGCTACAGTACTTCTTTGTTGTGCATTTGTTTATGACATCTTTTGGGTCTTTCTGTCACCAATAATATTCCATCAGAGTGTTATGATTGCGGTAAGTATTATTGCTGTATACTCAACATTCCTTACCATTGTGTTGTTCATACACATGCTGCATTGCTTTTAGATTGAACATGGAAAGTTTATGACATAGAAAAAGACTGATAGTTGTGCTTATAGTACTTAAAATTATGTTTTTAATAGATGCATGTAAATGAAAGCATAGAGACCAAATGTAGGGAAGTCTCTGTTTGTTGATCCAGTATAAAGAAGATGGAGAGTTTAAAGCTCAGCAATTGTGAATTTTGTAAGATTAGTTGATGTAGAGTTGCAATGTGTAAGGATGATCATTTAATGGACTGTTACTGCACTTAAGTTGCATTATACATAAAAGGAAGTACATATGGATAAAATGATATTTGTGGTGTCATTTAATGGGAGATTATTTAATGCACTGTTACTGCACTTAAGTTGCATCATACAGAAAAGTTCAGGCTGATGAATTGTAAATGACTGTGTTTATGCCAGCAATGCTTAATGGCAGTGACTGTTAGACGTGGTGAAGCAACATATTTATGTAATTGGTGTTACTCAGATGAAAATATTAAATGATTCAAGAAAGGACTAGATAAGAAATGAATCCATTTGATAA
Source organism: Populus euphratica (assembly GCF_000495115.2). Classification (NCBI taxonomy): domain Eukaryota; kingdom Viridiplantae; phylum Streptophyta; class Magnoliopsida; order Malpighiales; family Salicaceae; genus Populus; species Populus euphratica. The sequence goes on from NW_011500051.1 coordinate 152,037, forward strand.
AAGTCGGAGGTCGTGCTCAATTTTGTCAAGGAAGAGTTGGTGAAGGAATGTTGAGATACTTTGGTCATTTTACAATATAGGATGGAAGCGAGATTGGATTGAGTTGAATGTATGTAAGAGAATGATAGAGGTAGACCTAAAATGTTCTCACTGGAAGTGGTGGTAATTGATTAGATGTTGGATTAGCTTGCCAAATATTTGGCCTTAAACATGACTAAATGGATTGAGTTCTTAGTTGAATTGAGTTGAGTTGTACTTTGGGGAGACGCAAAATCATGAATGAGTTTATATTAGGATGATGTATAGTTTCTTTCAAAGTATTTTCTGCAGATGGGTATTTTTTTTTTTTTTTGTGTGGATTAACATCTTGGGAATGAGTTAACTTTATTTAGCCAAAAGCTAATGGTTGCTATGGAGGGATCTGCCCTTGGAAAGCACAAGATTTTTTCTATTTTCTTTTGTCACCCCTAAATTTGGCTTTTTTTTTTAGCAGTCTCATCTTTTCTTAGAACTCAATAGTAGAAATTTGCTGCATCTCTTCCTTTTTTATTTTCCTTCAAATTCATACGCCTTTACACCCGTTCTTCTACCATCACTTCCTCTTTCTTGGAGTTGCCTTTGCCTTAAATGCTTAGGAAAGTGAAAGAGAGACTGTTGTTTCCCTGTTCCTTCTCAGCTGTTGTCATTGATCAATAGGTTTTTGAATCTCATACTGCTGCTTTTTAGTCCATTACATGCGAATGGGCCATGGTCCTACATGTCTGTACAACATCTAATGTGACTTACTATAGACAAGTTAAAGAGTGAAAAATGAAGACCATGATTACAGCACTCCGCTAGTCAGTACAACATCTTTGATACACAAAGACATATCAAAGAAGCCCTTCTGATTCTGTAAGAATGTTACTCATGATATTTCTGTTTTGTGCCATTTGCTCTTTGATTCTTTGCTTAATAAATTTTCCATTGATATGAATACATCTTCAACAGTAAAATTGTTTGGAGATCTTGTGATGGCACATAAATGGGAGGGTTTGTTAGAATTTATAACTGGATGAATTTTTGTATTGAGTTACCTTCTCTTTCTTTAGGTTGCTCGAGGTGACAACAGTGGTGGGGAAACTATTCCGATGCTTTTAAGAATCCCTCGATTTGCTGACCCTTGGGGTGGTTATGACATGATTGGATTTGGAGACATTCTTTTTCCTGGCTTGCTTGTATCATTTACTTTCAGGTAGCGTGCTAACTTCACATTAGATTATAAATTGTGCATTAGCATATAGTGATTGCGGAGAAATTTACAGTAGTGAAAGGTGTGCTATCCTCTCGAAAAATGATGTGATAAATTTATTTGACTTTTATTGGAATTCATTTTTTCATTTTCCATATGTATTGCGTTAAATTTTATCTAATTCTTCTAATATCTTTCAAAATTTTCTATAAAGCCTTCTATGGTTGTCATTCAGTGTCTTCTGGATCTTGTGTCATGCAGAGGTCGCAAAAGAGAACCTTTTGTGTATAGAGTACTAATATTTTTGCTATATACTTCCTCTATGGCAATTTCTTATTTTTCCTTCTTGTGGGTGGCCCGTTCTCAATATTCTATATTGCTATGTTTTCTTGTATTTATTAGATGTGGGACTGTTTCTCTGACATACGTGGCATATTTTTTTCTGTTGCTGGTCTCAGATATGACAAAACAAACAAGAAGGGTATAGCAAATGGATATTTTATTTGGTTGACAGTTGGCTATGGAGTCGGTGAGCATTCTTGCAGAATCTTTTCTGTATCTTAATTCAGTTGCAATTATGTCAGTGAATTTCTTTTCTATGCTTTGTTATTTTGGTTAAGGAGTACGCTACACAGCAGGGTAAACTTTCCCTCTTTCCCCTAAATATTTTTCTTATCCCGAGTGCAAATTAGGTTTCAATCCTAGATTTTTTAGGATGGCACCAAGTGATTTATTAGCCAAGCTAGTTGGCACCTTGGTGTAAATGTTTTAAAATTACCAAATAGATAGTCAAAATTCACCACATGTTACCATATTTTGCTGCAATATTTTGTTACTTCTGAGTGGTACAAATTCAGATTCCAGTCCCTTGTCCAAATCAGGTCTTTGCAACAATTCCAAGCACCTGAAGTTTTTGATAATAAGTACTGACATGTGTAGTGTTTTCTTTCCAACTGATTGTGGAAATTCTTTCAACCATCAATCATTAGCTGTGGAAAATTGACCACCGAAATCCACGTGCCTGTAAACAATATACTGTAATTAATCTGTTATTTGTATAGAATTTAACAGAGTTTAAGTTTCTTTGGTTCTCAGTTTGTGTACCTTTCTCTTACTCGTCAAGTGTAGAGTGGGGGGTGGGGATGGAGGAAGGACCTTGGTGTTATGGTATCTGTCTCCTTTGTGACACTGATTTTCCTGTTTCAGGTCTTTTCCTGACGTACCTGGGCTTATATCTAATGAATGGGCATGGTCAACCTGCACTCCTCTATCTTGTTCCTTGTACTCTAGGTAATTGGGTGATTGCATTTTCATTCTGGACATATTTATTCTGATTTGCTCGTCACAAAACTCTACTTCTATTCACTTTGTTATCAGGAACTTGTGTCCTATTGGCTTTAGTGCGAGGAGAGCTGAAAAACCTCTGGAATTATAGTTCTGAAGAAGCTTCATCAAGGGTTTCTTCTGGCGATGCATGAAGCTGCAGACCACTTATTTCTTCATAAGCTGCAAGGGAAATTACTCGTAGAACACCTAAAGCTATACAAGCGGGCTGAACGTCTAACTGCATTTCTTCTTGAAATATTGCATTGTAATTAATTCACGTGTATGTACTTCTACTTTTGTTGCCAGTCTTGATATATTGTAACATTTATGATAAATAAAATCGTAATTAATTTTGTTTACAAAGAGTCAATCTCTCTCTCTCTCTCTCTTTATATTAACACATTAAAATAATTAAAAAATATCTAACATCATTTTTTTTTAAAAAAAAAAACAGGTTGAACCGCTGAAACATGTAAAACTGAACTGTCATTTGATGTGATATGATCCATGTAATCAATTCAGACATCAGGACAGCTTTCCCTACACCAAGAGAATAGTTACGGGAGCCTAGGAATATTCATATGCCAAGAGAATAGTTACGGGAGCCTAGGAATTTTCATATGAAAATAATATTGCAATTCTTGAACGTGATCAATTGCTGTGGCTCCTTGCTTTTTGCAGGATATAGAAAACCTAGAATCGCCAAAAAATAACCAGAAAAGAAGAAAGCAATAACAATTTAAGTTGAAGCAAATCTTTTACTCCGAGCACGAAAAAGCTTGATCCATATTTTCCTGGGTCCTGGAGCACTTGAATTTTCTGCCATAAATTAGTTTCAATCATTGTCCTTGTGTATGTTCAATCTAAGTCGTAGGGGATTGTTTACCAATATTGATTTCACAATAACCATGCACATATATATATATACTCGCAACTATTTTTTTTTTCCTGCCAATAATAGATCCCTTGTTACACCTTGCAGATGACAGGGACCAAGCACGGCAAAGCAGTGGGACTCCATGGATATTAAGCACGAAGCAGTGGATAGCAAGCACGGTGCTGACACAAATTTTCACGATAACATTGGATTAACTTAAGCTTAATACACACTCATCAACTAACAAACAAGAACTCGCAACAAGGAATTACATCAAATCACAATCAGGAGGATAATTAGCTGGAACTTAGCAAGCACGGTACTGACACAAATTTTCACGATAACATTGGATTAACTTAAGCTTAATACACACTCATCAACTAACAAACAAGAACTCGCAACAAGGAATTACATCAAATCACAATCAGGAGGATAATTAGCTGGAACTTAGCAAGCACGGTACTGACACAAATTTTCACGATAACATTGGATTAACTTAAGCTTAATACACACTCATCAACTAACAAACAAGAACTCGCAACAAGGAATTACATCAAATCACAATCAGGAGGATAATTAGCTGGAACTTAGCCAACTTCTAAAGCGCTGATCAAGAGGAGCCTAGAAGGTTAGCTGATTTATTATACTCTTCCTTGATATATGATCTTTCTTTGGCAGACGCTTATCACATGATATATATATGTAGAGGAAAACCCTTGGATCGATTACGATCGGTAGTCTAGCAATCAGCAGTGGTGAGGAAGCTTGCACTTGCCAGGGAGCTGCATTGCAAGTTTTGGGTCGATTCCAAGGGAAGGGAGCAGGTTGGAATTTTTGTAGGAGCAAAGGCAGTTTATGTCAGCATGCGAAAGTGCCGAGCAGCAGTCTGCCGAGGGTGCAGTAGGGTTATGAGGAGTTACAGCAGGCTTGCATGCCATTAGGCCAGCAACAGGCATTTTGCATATGGTACTCTGGGCATTCGCAATATTGCTTGCTATGGCTAGTACTGCAAGCAATAGAGCCACACAAGAGAGCTTTTGGACTTTCTCCATTTCTTGGAATACAAACCAGGCAGAGAGACAGTTGATCTTCTTGTTTATATTCTTTTGTTGCTTCTTGGGGCGGTTTTGGTTCGATTATATATAGGAAAAGAAGAAGGATAGGGATAGGAAATAAGGGTAGCCCGTGAGTTGAACTTGGCAGGTTTCCCTAATCCATCAATCAATACGCTGAATTGAACTGTGGCATCACGGATTGTGAACTTGCGGTGGACAAATGTTTGTTGGATCTGTCTTTCTGTCTGAACATGGGAGCTTGTATATCCTTGGGCCCCACTCTAACCCATAGTAATGCCGTGATTTAGGATGGTAGTTAAAGGGTATTATTTAAACAAATTAATTAACCATGCATGCTTGCATCTCTTTTTCAAGTAGAGCTTAAAAAACAGTTCTTCTCGAAGTGCTCCTCTTTGGAAAAAGGTGAGGTCTCGAGTTCAGCGTTACCTTTGGACAAGCGTGTTTTATTGTTGTTGTTTAGCTTAAAATCTATGTTTACAAAAACGTGATAATTTAATATTACTGGGATCAACTATTTACCAAGTTCACACACACTTGGTAAGTAATCAACCAGGAAAATATTAAGTACATCGAGGCCAATAAAGTTTCTAGGCTTAGCATCATTAAGCTTATCCATAAGCTAACTCAACATTTATCTAGCTTAAATTTATATAGAAATAATAAATATTTTAGATTTTATATCAAATCACAATAATGTACTTGTTTTTTCTCATAATTTTTATCATAAAATACTGAGGTCAGGGATCCTTATCTCTCTATAATCTTGGGTGTATAAAAATCTTTAAAAAAACCTATATTTATCCCTCATTAATAATATATAAGAGATATTTTTTTTAATTAATAATTTATGAGGGATATTTGTCTATCTTTAATGAATGTGTCAAGGATATTTTCCCTCGATAATATTATTAGGATAAGAATCATGGGCTATAAAAACCTCATGAATCCTTTAATAAAAGTAGGTTCATAATCTCAATTTTCAACTATATGTTTATTTTCAGAGTCTATCTATAAGATATCATTGTCTATTATCTAAAAAATATACTTACTTATTAGAGTGTACCCAAATCTATCAAAATAAGATTTTTATAGGTACTAGCTATAGATTATCTTGGCTTCTTAGGCACTAGATGTTGCGATGTCGTGGTCGCACAAATTAATTACCCTAGCTTAAAACACAACACACAAGATAATATAGAGCAAGCAAGGGGTCGATCCCACAAGGAAGATTTAGTTCAGATTTTTATGCTATACGTTATGCAATTGGGGGGTTTTGATTTGTGATGATCTAAACTATGAAAGAAATTAAACTAGCAAACAAAATCAATTGAAATCGAAATTTATCAAGAAAATAAACCTTGGTTGCAAGCACACATCCACTAACGGAAATTGGAACCGATCCTTGAAACAAAACTACAATTTATATTTTGAATTTTTATCTTTTCTTAATGTTGGCTAATTAATGGATCCGCCGTATAACTAACCCTAACCAACAAACAATCACAATGTCCGCATTAATGATTTAGTTCAATGGCAGCCCTAAGAACTAAATATTTGAGTGTTCTCCCTAAGTTTAATAATGTAGTTTCGCCACAATTATCAAGCTTAGTTGCTTCACAAGTTCATACATCACAACTCCGATTTTGATATCAAACTTAGCAATAAATTATTCACAATAATAACTTAGAGTTCCGCTCTAGCAATTATCAACAACAATCATAGAAAATATGCATAGGAAAACAACCATACTTATTCATAATATAAACTGAAAATAAAAGGAAGAATAAATCTCACGGTTCTTGAAATCCGAAGGTTTGTTGTGTCTTTGCAACCAAGAAAAGAGCTTAGCCTTGCATAACCATTGAACAACTACTCTTAAAAAATGAAGAGAGCATGATTTTTTGGGTTTGTAGAGGAGAGAATTTGTGTTTCTTAATTTCTGGCTGCTGCCCCCCTTCTCTCCTCTCTCTCTTTCTTTTTATATGCTAAGAAACCCTAGTTTCTAATTTACAAAGTAGTCCTCCCTTAAGTTGACAATTGACATTTAAGTACTTCAATAACTATTTTCCCTAAAAAAGAGAAATAGCCTTGCATGAAATCTTCAAACTCTGACTTAGAGAAGCTAAATTGCTGATATAAAAACTTGGATGACGGTTTAGAAGCTTCGAAACGTAATTTGGACTCATTTCTTCACGAAACCTGATTGCTGGCAGAATTCAGTTGTTATCTTTGAAAAATCATATCTCCCTCATATGACATCGTTTTTGGATGAAATTTGGAGAGTTTACAGAAATTTGAGTCAGGAATCCAAAAAAATTGAGTTTGAATAAATTGGACTTCTATAACTCCAGATATTGAATTTTGAATAGACAAAGGTCAACAGTGACAGAATGCGAGATTTGACTTTAAAGGATGTGATTTCCATGATCTTCCTATTTTTATTTTTCTTGCATTACATTTCCAGAAAGGTATGGATGTTAGCTTTTTAGTGCCACTGGAATCACTTCATTTCGATCTCTAGAACTCACACTTTGCACAAAACATCAACTGAACGTCAAATCTGCCAATTATCTCCAATTTACTCCTTTTTGCATTTTTCATCCAAAAGTGCCTTCAAAACATAAAATAAAGAATATCAAGGCATTTTAAATATAAAATATGGACAAAACATTAGGTAAATATGGGTGAAATTATCGAATAATATGGTTACATCACTAGACATCGATCAATAACCATTTCAGCTAAGTAGATCAAATTGCTAGAACCAAGATATTAGCCGATTATTCAAACACAATTTTTGCTTTTAAATTACTTGGATTCTTTAGGATATCATCCATGGCGTCGTTTGTGGGAAAAATGATAAAAAACCATCAATTGTTCTTCATGAATTGGTTTTTGACATCCTTATCGCTATTAATGGTAAATAATCAAGATAAACCAAGAATATGATGTGTTATGGATCTCCTTGCGATTGCTGGCACAACTACTTTATCAAAGCATTAACAACTTTTCAACCAAGTTCGACTTCTCATTGAGGTAGTGCTAGCTACATAAAGGAATCGCTAGGCCCATCAAGTCCAATACAATATTTCAGAACCAATATCTATTATGGTTTTCAATGGTCTTTGTGTTAAACTTGTATCATTTTTTAGCACAAGTATACTAGTTAAAAGAAGCTCTGCAAAGCTACATCACTCTAATAAGAGGATAATGTTCATTATTTTGTTCCTATTGATGATACCAATAAAGTTCATCAACATAAAAGACTACTTTAATAAGAAAAAATGTTTTAAATTAACTTGAAAGACATGATTTATCATGGATATTTGATGTGCACTGTTTGTAAGAGAATTAAAAGGCTATGCACCTTTTTTATTACTCTAAGTTAGAATATGATTTTTTTTTATTTTTCTTGGGGACTTGGGGAGACAAGCAAATTTCGGGCTACATATTTGTTGACTTTATGAATGTCATCAAAACCTCAAGATCTCGAAAGCTTTTTACAAGTGCAAATGAAGTGGTGGTTCAAACAATAAAACTTGTGAAGTCTTTTTAACAACAATCCAAAAGACATCTACTGAAAAATATTATTTTCTCATCACCTATAAAACTAAGAACATGATCTCAACAAAAACTAGATACCTAAATTATCGAGTTGATTATACCTCAAAGGGCAATAAAAATATATCATAGTCAATGACTAAGAATATTAATTTTTTATGCATGGATTAAGTTGTTCAAAATAATGATGTTTTCATTGTTTTTCAAGTGATACTTAAGGGCACTTGCCCCATAAATCTTCCAAAGATGAGATGAAGTCAGTTTTCCTAGTGTAATTGCACAATTTATCTTGGAAGGGATCAACTCAGTCTTTCTAGTACAATTACAAAACTTACCTTGAAAGGAATCAACATGGTTTCCTTAGTGCGATTGCACAAATCTTAGAGGATGAGATTGACATGATATTTCCTTAGGAAAATAACCTCATAACTTTTTCAAGGATAAAATGAACTTAGTCTCTGTAATGTGATTCTATAATTTACGTTGAAAGGGATTAACTTAGTCTTTTTAACTAGTGGGATTGCACATCTTATCTTGAAAGCGATTGATATAATCTCTTTAATGCAATTAAACAACTCTTTGAAGACAGGATTGACATGACATCTCCCAGGGCAATGAACCCATAACTTTATAGGATTTGACTTCATACCTATAATGTAATAAAACCAATCTCCATACGATTCTAGGGGCATCTTAACGATCCATTGGGAATATAAAGCTATACCTACAACCTTGATTTCTTCTCGATTTCAAGCAATGGGTAAATCTTACAAAGGTTAGGAAAAATTCAAAGCTTGATTCTTTAAAAAATTTGATAAATATTTATCTAAGTATGAGTGTTAGACTCATACAAATTTCCAATAATTTTCTTTGGACCCTTTATGAAGTTTTTTACTATAAGTATTGGATCTATATAGACTACACAAGTCAATGCAAAAATAAAATAATTAAATTTATAAAATAAAAATTTTCATATAGATAAACCTTATAAAACCGAGGTTGTTTACATAGTTAAGGGGAGAAGAGAGCGGAGGCTTAAATATCTATCTCACGCTTCTCAACTAGATATTCTTTATGTTATGTAACTATAGCCCTAATAGGGAACTTATATATAAAATCAAGCATCAGGATTGGATGGAAGGCAACAATGAATTCCATATACATTTCTTTTTATTGATTAATGAAATACAAGTTGGGCATGACATAAAAGATCATGTCCTAAATTGTCTTAGACAAAGTTGCAGACCTTCTAAAAAATTCTTGGAACTTTTCAAAAAAGTTCCTTAAAGCCTTTAGTTGTGCTCGAGAACTCCGGCCTTATTATCTGACAGCAAGAAGCTTAGCCTTTGGGCTGTCTTGTGTGGCACTCGCCTTAAGGATCTTCTATTTTAGGGTATCCATCCAATTATAAAAAACTTGATTTTTTTTAGTGGAGCCCAATTGAAGAATAAAGCCTTGCATATTTTTCTTTAGCGATGTATAGGCCACCTTGAAGCTCCTCGGTTTAACTTCCATAAAAATTTTCTCCATCCTTAACCATTAAAGAGATACCTCACTAAGGACAAGTTAGCAAAAACATCCTTAAATTTAGCTTTCTGATGAACAACTTAGTTAAAGGGCTCAACTATTGTAGCTTTTAATTTACAGATAAAGTTGAAAATCAAGGTAGAAGGAATGTCACCACACGAGCCTCTATATTTAAGGTTGGAACACTAGTCTCCACAGGAGCAGAGACCCTCTTTCTTTTAAAACGAGTAACAATGCCTACATTCACTTTAAAAGTATTAGATCTGTTTGACCCCCAATTAAAGGAGTATGGTTACCCCAACTTTTATTTTTATTGGAGTCCTAATTCCCGCCATTATATCCTCAGTGACAAGGAGCTCATTTATAATGATAGTGTCACCCTCCATCTCTTTTCTAGCCTTGCCTCTACTTAAGTTAAGAGACATAGGTCATCTCCATGAAATCTTTTCTAAAGACCTTGTTAAAGTTTTTCCTTCTTCTTCAGCTATCAATTTTACATAAAAATAAAGTCAATAGTGAACTTAGATGTATAAAGAAAAACAAAGGGTAAGGAAACTGCATACTTTGTGGTAAATTTGTTTGACCCCCTAGGTAGGAGAGTATAATTACCCTTATCTCCTGTTTCTACAAAAGTCATGGTTCCTACCATTATGTCCTTAAGGATAGGGAGTTTATATATAATGATAGGGTTACCCTCCATCTCTTATCTAGCCTTGCCTCTACTCAAGTTAAGAGATGAAGACCCTTTTCGTGAACTCTCCTCTATAGACCTTGCTGGAGTTTCTCTTTCTTCTTCAGATGTCAATCATGTACAAAAACAAAGTCAATAGTGAACTTAAATGAACAAAGAAAAAAAAGGGTAAGGAAGTTTTATACTTTGCAACATGACCTATAATGCCCTCTAGACACCCTATTGACTCCGTACTTGATTGAGGCTGATGTTAATGCATCACATATTTTCTCTTTATCTGAATTTAGATAAAGTTTACTATTAATATCAGGGGGAGGTACCCTCTAATAGTGAGAACAACCTTAAATTTATTACATCCTACCTTTAAGGCTGACTAACCCATTATATCTTATTATCAACCACCTTTATTTTCATTTCTTGATATAGACAAGCTTTTCCTAGAGGTTTGCCTTCATGACTCATGTGGCTCTGTTAGCAAAGGTAAAGAACTCTATATCCTCTACACCTAGAGTGTTAAAGGCATCATTTTTGGGGGCCTGAGGTAGCATTTCTCTCCCTTGAGGTTCCCTGGTAATAACAAGGGAAAAAAAATATCTTCTAGGGAGAATTGATCTCCCTTTATTAGAGGTGGATACCGGGATTCCACCTTTTTTAGTTCTGGGGCCCATTCTAATGGACCTTTATCACCCACTACTTCCTCTAATTTCAGGTTGAAACTTTAATCCTCATTAGTAGCAGCAAAACCCCTTCTTTGAGGGATATATTTGACTCATTTTAGGTTTATTTTTCTCATTAAAGTAAAGAGGGAAGAAGAAGTTTTTGGTGGCAAATACCTAAAATAATGGTTTTCTTATCAAATTATAGCAAAATTGACTCAAGTTTTTCTCTCAACAAAACTATTATTTTTAGAAATTATACAGGGTGAAAGTAAAAAGAAAGATAGAAGTAAGAACAACTAGGGTTATAAAGAAAACAACTTTTCACTTTCATAGTTGTCTAATTGACATTTCATGTGATCTCAAATATATAGAAGTCTATTCAATTGTTGCATTGAATGTACATTGTCATTTTGTTTTCCAAAGGACACCTTTTTTTTTTTTTTATAAAGATCAGCCACCTAGTCATTTCCTTTAAATAAAGATGAGACGCGTGGTAAAAAAGAATCATAATAATTCTGCAAAGACAAACTTCATAGGGAAGGTAAATAATCTCTCATTAATGGGATAATCAACTCTCAAGTGAAAAGATTTTCATTAAAATTAATAACCTTTCAAACTCTTTGCATAATAAACATGTCCAAATTTAAGGGGCTACTAATAAATTAAAGTGTTTTATACATGCTGTTTAGCTTAAAATTTATGTTTAAAAGGACCAAAGACAAGGTAATAACCCAATATCCCTGAATTTAGTTGCATGTTGAGCTCAAATATATGTGAATCTAGCAAGCTGTTATACTCAACATCCTAAGACTTAGCTACTTGCTCAGACCAAATACACGTGAACTTGACAAGTTGCTAGACCCAACATTTTAGGGCTCAGCATCTCTTCGAGACCAAATGGATATATAACTAATGATCTTTCTAAGTCTTATTTCTCTCTTTCTCTCTCTCTAAGAAAAATAGATCAAATTGCTAGAGTTCAAAAATTAACTAATTATCTAAGATATAAACTTTATTTCTAAAGCTATTTGGATTTTTAAGAGTACTATCCTTGGTAATAAAAGATCCAACCATACTCTGTCTTTTTTTATTTTTGGATAATTAGAAGAGAAATAATGATAAATTTAATAATATATATATATATATATATATATATATATGTGGCATTCTTAGTTTTAATTTTAGTTTTCGACAAAAAAATGAAATCAACGTGTGGCATTCTTACAGAGGCACCGGTACATATTACAATGCCTTTTTGATACAACATTTATTTATTTTTGAAACAACCAAATTATTCGAGAAATTAAGTGATCATGTAACAAATGGAAGGAATTAATTTTGAATAATGATTGAGTTCCATAAATAGCCAATTAAAGTATAGCTAAATCCGGTTATAAAATGGGACTCAGTGTATGCAAACGCACCTCCATTTGGCAAGGTTGTTGTCCTCGCTAAATCAACCATAATCATTTAAACAAATATCTAACGTTATATATAAATATATTAAACAAAATAGTGAATTAAATTATTATATATTATTTAGGTTTGTCGAGAAGTTATAGAAAATTATGTTCAATGAATTAAGATAATTAAGGAAATGACGTGTCTTATTAAAAATGTAAATAGATCTAATTCTTATTTATTAAAAATTTAATACACTGAGAAATTTTTAAAAGAGATGTTAAAAAAATATTTTAATTGAAAATATAATTTTTATGAAAAAATACAGAAGATTTTATTTAATGAGTTGAGAATATTAATAAAATGATGTAACTTGTTAAAAATGATAAATGAAACTAATTTCTATTTATTAAAAAAATTAAACATTGCTTGTTAAGGAAACCGTAAGAAGAATATATTTCATGAATTGAGACCATTAATGAGGTGTCTTATTAAAAAAAAAAGGATTGAGTTAAAATCATTAATGACATGTCTTATATATTAAAAAGAAAGAGATAAATGAAACTCATTACTATTTATTAAAAGTAAATACTTATTTTTTATAAGAATATTGTTATTAAATTCATATCAATTTTAGAGATTAATCTAAGAAATCTATGATTTAAGTTAAGTTGATCTAATAAATCTATAGTTTAAGTTAAGTTTTTAGTTAAAGTAGACAATACAATAACTTAACCAAACCCATTCAACATAGCTGAGTTTTTAATGATTTGATTAACTCAGTTAAACCCAATTCAAATTTAGTTAATTTAATGTTAAAATAATAATAATAAAATATTATCATTTTAATAAAAATAGTTGATTTAATAACATGAAAGGCTGATTTGATACCCTAATTTTTTTTAAATAAGTTTTAAATTTATGATAAATTATCAACAAAACATATATATTTTAACTAATATCAGGATTTAAAAACCTATGTAATTTAATTTGGAGGTAGAAAACTCCTATAATAACTCTAGTTTTAAAGTATTCACATCTTAAATAAGAAGTTAAAATACTCACTGTTTAGGGATATCAACACTGATTCGGCCTGACGTAATATTTTCAAATATTCGAGTGGATTGGATGTGTATATATGACGGGTTGGACCTAATAAGAAAAATGGTTTTTTTTTTTAGCCCAAGAAATTATACGGTAATCTGATGAATCTAGAAAACCCATAGACTAATATTCTCATTGAAGATATATATCCAAAATCGTGTTACGCTTAAATTTTTTATTTAATTATATGGTAAATATTTTTTTTTAAGAAAATGTAATAATTTAATTTTCACTAAAAGAAATAATATATTAGCATGATCCCTTGTTTTCGTATTATCTTTTATCCATAAAGAAATATAATTCTTTTGTTATATCTTATTTATTTAATAAAAAGAAATAGCAATAAAAAATATAAAATAAATCAGATAATCTGAAATAAGGATAAAAAACCTCTCTATTTTTTATAATTTTTTTTCACTAAAATATTTGTTTCTTACACAACACCTCATAATAATAATAATAATAGCAATTTTTAATTAAAACACGTATTCTAACAATTTAGACACAAATGTATTAGAAAACAAATAAGAGTAATACATTGTTTGTGTACAGTCACAAAAAATATTTTTGATAGTGTTATAAAACTTGACCTAACTTGATGGGTTAACTTGCAGGCCTTTAGACCAGGATTCTTTTTTTACCCGATTTTCTAACTAAGTTAAATAAAAGTTGATTTGATATGATCCGATTTACTTGAAAAGTTCAAACATGACCCTTTCATAACTCAATTTAATTTTAAAAAATACTTTTAAGATAATATCATTTTAATATTTTTTTTATATAGCAAAGCGATGATGTTTTGGATTGATCAAAGTCAATTCATCAAATTCACAAAATAGGTTATGGATTTGATTGTGTTTAATAACTTTATTTATTGAAATCTATTTCTTATTTAATCATACGACAATAAAAATAGATATACACAAAAAATCAAACAAATGTTTTTTTAATAAAAATTATAAAGGGTTGTATTAAAAAAACATTTGTTTGTGTCATAAAAAGAATGTTACAACACTGCTTGAAAATTAAGTAAAAGTTAAATAATATTTAATAAAATAAAATTATATATATAGCAATATATAGTAGTAAAGATGGAAATTACAACATTAGAGCAGTTTAATAATACACATACACACAAAAAATAGATATACAGAAAAAATCAACCAAATATTTTTTAATAAAAAATTATAAAGGGTTGTATAAAAAAAACATTTGTTTATGTCATAAAAAGAATGTTACAACAATGCTTGAAAATTAAGTAAAAGTTAAATAATATTTAATAAAATAAAATTATATATATAACAATATATAATAGTAAAGATGGAGATTGCAACATTAGAGCATGTATATATATATATATATATATATATATATATTTCATAATATTATTGTTGTGTTTATACAATAACAAAAAAAAAAACCTAAGAGGATCCCGTTTCCAAAAAAATAAAATTATTATGGGTTTTGTGCTTTCTATAACAAACATGTGTTTGCAAACATTTAATAAGAATATTAATAAATTCACTAAATTTATTTTATCAATTTATATGACATATCAATAATTTTATATAAAAGAACAAGCTTTATAGAAACTTTTGATGGAAGATAATACCTTAAATACGTTTAAGAAGCTACATTATAATACTCTTAAATTGTTTAACTAATCATCATACACTTATTTAATACATATATATTTCTATAATATTTTTAATATGCTTTTTTTTCTCATTTCCTAACATGTTACTACTAGAAATTCGCTAAATAGCAACGGATTTACCGATGAAATAATTCTGTCGGTAATTTGAGGTTGAAATTACCGATAGTTATATTCCGTTCGTAATTCAGTCAGTAATCACTGATGTAAATTTTTCGTTGGTAGTTACCGACTAAATTACGGACGGAAACATCACCGTCGTAAAAAAAAAAAGGGTAGCTGACATGGAGGTTTTGGCGGGTTATTTTTTCAGACGGAATCACCGACGGATTCAAAAAGACAGGCCATACAACGACCGTCATTTATATTGCCGACGAATTCACCGACGGATTTGAAATGGCAGATTCGTACGATGATGTGTCGATTGTGCTATCAGAATCATCGACGGTTTCACCGATGGAAAATCCATCGGTGAAACCGTTGGGAAAAGTTAATATATGTTCACCTGCCGACCCTCTCCTCCCCTATTTCTCCTTCTTCTTCTTAATCCCAACTCTCCCCAACTGCAACCAGCCCCCCATCCCCCCCAAACAAAAATCTCCCTTATATCAGCAAATCAAGTTATATTTCTTGAAGTTTTGTGGTCACAACATCCGTGTTCTGATTTACCAACGGATTTTATCAATTTTTGTAAGTAATTCTTTCTTTTTAAATCTTAACATTTAATTAAATGTCAATTTTATTGTTTTTTTAGTATATGTATTTTGTTAGTAAATGTACATGTTTTATTGTTATTTGTCAAACAAACTTATAGTATATGAATGTATAATTCTATACCTGTTATGGTTTGTTTTAGATTTTGTAAGATTGTATTTGTTTGTAAATTGTTAAAACTTTATGGAACTACCGAAGTAAATGTGCTGTTTTGAAATAATTAATAGCTTACTTATTGGGTCCGTTTAAAGTTTTGTCAATGGTATTGCGGAGTGGTAATTTCTCTGTAAATTTATATATTTTAATTTGTATGGACGTTGATAAATGATAATGAATTTTTAATATTTATGAGAAGTTGTGATTGGTTTGTTGGATAATCTCGAGGTAAAGTAATATTTTTGCAAGTTTATTTACGTAACTTAGTTAATTAATATATTATGTCATCATAATTTTATAGAGGTTCGATATAAATCATGGATGATCGTTCATGGATGTATCGAGATTCACCCCAAGGATTGCGGAGGATGGATTATTGTAACGGGGTTTAGGGTTTTATTAATTTTGCAACATCTATTCCTAGAAATTTTACTGGAGGCGGTATTAGGTGTCCATGCAGGAAGTGTCAAAATAAAAAGTATTTGCATCCAGATGTTGTAATGATGCATCTTCTACACAAAGGGTTTATGGAGAATTACCAGTGTTGGTATGCATATGGAGAAGTATATGTTAGTGAGAGGAGAATGGAAAAAATGGTGGTTGGGTCTACTTCTAGTGCTAGCAACGAGAATGACAACACTAATTCTTACAGAAACATGGTTATGGATGCAATGAGAATGAATCAAGGTAATGTCAGTCAATGTCCAATCGTAGAAGAAGAACCCAATATAGATGCAGCTAGGTTTTTTGATTTGTTGAAAGATTCTGACGAACCATTATGGGATGGCTGCACGAACCATAGTAAATTATCGGCCGTAGCACAGGTGTTCACCATCAAGTCAGAGCACGAGTTGAGTGAGGCCAGGTATGACAAGATTATTGAATGGGCAAGAAGCATTTTACCTGAAGAGAACAGGCTGAAAGAGAACTTCTATACTGCGAAGTCCATGATGAAAACCCTTGGTTTAGGATACCAGAAAATTAACATGTGCCCTAACTTCTGCATGTTATACTACCTTGAAAATGCTGAGATGACCGAGTGCATGACATGCGGGCATTCCCGTTATAAACCTAGAACTAGTAGGGGAAAGACTCTAGTGGCATATAAAAAACTTAGATACTTCCTGATCACACCTAGACTGTAGAGGTTATTCATGTCACCAAGGATTGTGATTGATAGTTAAAAGTGTATTTTTATCAAGGTTTTATATCATCATTCTGCACTTGAAGTATCAATAACTCCTTAACTAAAGCATGTTTTATAATAATATATCTAATAATATAAGATACATTTAATTTATGGTAAATATTCATTTTAAATGCAGGCCTATCACATAAATGAAAAGATTGATTGATGAATTTAAGAACTGAAATTGGAAGGACAAAGAGATGACCAAACTTAGAAAAGAGATGTTAGTGCAGTCCAAACCGGAACACTATTCAGTAATTAGATCATATCTAGAGTTGTAGATCTTAGATTTAGGTCTACTTTATATGGATGGAAATGTAAGACATAGGCCTACAACTTTCATATGGAGCCCAAGATCTAAAAAGGCCATTTTCAAGTCCAAATTATAGCAACAACAAAGAAGCCCGAATCTGTCCTCCAGCCCAAGCACTGTTCAGTATTTTAGCCATATCTGGAGTTCTAGAAGTCGAAATGAGCTGAATTTTTTACACAAGAAAGTTGAGATAATTTCCTACAACTTTCATGTTAGTGGCTCCAATTTTGACGTTATCAATGACGTTTTGGGCAAACAAGAGAAGATAAGGATTGTCACCAAGTCAAGAGTTGGTCACCCACTCATCAATTAGTCATCAAATCAATAGTTCCCAATTTTGGCCTATAAAAGGAGGCATTTGCCATGCATTTAGGCATCTTGGTTTCCAGATCAAGATCATGCTCTTCCTTTCTCTCTTTGTATTTTTTGTAATGTTTATGCTTTGCTTTCATTAATATTAAGTTTATGCCTTTCATTTCCTTTCCTTTACTTAGTTAACTTTTATCTTATTTATGTTCTTATTTTGTTTATTTATTTTTCTTTCTTTTATTATGTCTAGCTAAGTTTATTATGTCAAGGTGAAAAGGTTACACTAATGGTGTAAGAATAAGTATAATGTAAACTTAATATGGACTTTAATGTTTGATACTAACATGTTTTATATTTGTTATCTTGTTCACTCTTTAATACTTTGCTTGTTAAATGACTAATCTTGATTTATGTTGTATAACACTTGGTACAACAAATGCTTGGCACTTTCATAGCCCATAATGTATGGTATAACCGACACCTGAGCTATGAAAGGAACTTGATTTGTTGTTAACATAAGTTATAATCATGAATGCTTGACGAGATTTACAAGTATTAGCATTAATTGAATAAGATGACTAATGTAATCATGTTAACAATATATAATCTGATTGGAACCTCCTTTGTGTGTGGTTTCCAATTCAATAATAAGAGTTTATACTATACTTGTTTGATATACCATTAGTGGAACCTCTAACCTTGACATTTGTTATTATTATTGTTTAATCCTTAAGATTTACAAGTATTAACATTAATTGAATAAGATGACTAATGTAATCATGTTAACAATCTATAATATGATTGGAACCTCTTTTGTGTGTGGTTTCCAATTGAATAATAAGAGTTTATACTATACTTGTTTGACATACCATTAGTGGATCCTCTAACCTTGACATTTGTTATTATTATTGTTTAATCGTTACATTAATATTTCATCTCAAAGTTCTCATCTTCTTCTTCTTCTTCTTCTTCTTTTTTCTTTTTCTTTATTATTATCATTACTACTACTACTACTAATATTATTAGTATTACTAGTACTATTACTACTACTACTAGTATTATTATTATTGTTATTACTATTATTATTGTTGTTGTTGTTGTTATTGTTGTTGTTGTTGTATTATTGTTATTTATAGTTTGTACAATTAACCTCCTCGTGGTTCGACCCCGGTCTTGCCGAGTTATTTATTACTTCGACACTCCTGCACCTGGGAGAAGACATCAATCTTTTAGTCGTGTCAGACTACTGGGCACATGACATGGCACCAAGCACACCATGCGGTTGATGGAGTGATGGTTCATCCTTCTGACGGCGAAGCGTGGAAACACTTTAATAGTGTTCATCCTCACTTTTCAGTTGAATCAATAAATGTGCGTCTTGGATTGTGTACAAATGAATTCAACCCATTTGGGTCATTTGCTGCTCCTTATTCTTATTAGCCGGTCATACTCACAATTTATAACTTGCCACCGGGAATGTGTATGAGGCCAGAGTTCATGTTTTTATCTACTGTCATACCCGGTCCAAGCAGCCCAAGATGGAATATAGATGTTTGTCTTCGACCTTTGATTGATGAGTTGGCACAGTTGTGGTCCTTCGGAGCTCTGACTTATGATATATCGAGGAAACAAAATTTCCTTATGAGGGCGGCTTTGATGTGGACTATCAATGATTTTCCAGCTTATCGAATGCTTTCTAGTTGGAGCACGCATGAGAAACTCGCATGTCCATACTGCATGGAAAACAACAAGTCATTCACGCTAACAAATGGAGGCAAAGCTTCTTTTTTTTACTGTCACCATCGCTTCTTGCCACTTAATCATAGGTACAAAAAGAACAGAAAAGATTTCTTTGTTGGCAGAGTTGAAAAAGATGTTGCATCCCCGCATCTTTATGGTGAAGAATTGCATGATGTTGTCTCAGAGTACGGTGACATTGTGTTTGGCCTTCAATCAGGTAAGCAAAAGTTTCCTGGTTTTGGTTTGACCCATAATTAGGTAAAACGAAGTATATTTTGGGAGCTTTCTTATTAGAAGACCAATCTGCTCCGTCATAACCTTGACGTCATGCACATCGAAAAGAACATGTTTGAGAACATTTTCAACACCGTCATGGATATGAAGGGGAAGACAAAGGACAACATCAAGGCTAGATTGGATATGGCTTTATACTGTAACCATAAAAATATGGAGTTGGTTTATGATGAGTCACGGGTCGCAAAACCAAGAGCAAGCTTCCTGTTAGAGAAAAACGCACAACTACTAGTTTACAAAATGGCTTAAGAGTCTGTGTTTTTTGGATGGACATGCATTGAACATATCCCGGCTAGTTAATGTAGAGGACTACAGATTGTATGGAATGAAGAGTTATGACTGCCACGTGTTTATGCAAACACTCATCCCATTAGCTTTTCATGATTTGTTGCCAAAGGGAATATGGGATGCACTCATGGAGACCAGTCATTTCTTTATAGATATATGCTCCAGCAAGTTGAATGTTGATCACATTGAGAGGCTTCAAACGAATATCGTTGAAACACTATGCAAACTTGAGATGATATCCCCTCCATCATTTTTTGACTTAATGGAGCATCTCCCTATACATCTACCGTTCGAGGCAAAAGCTGGAGGACCGGTCCAATATAGATGGATGTACCCATTCGAACGGTTAGATATTACAGTTGCAATGTAATTCATATATAAAAGTATTTTGTATGTTTTTTTTAATTGAAAATACTTGATTAATATTTCAATACAGGTACTTGTTTAATCTCAAGAAAAAGGTTAAGAACAAGGTGCATGTTGGGGCCTTAATATATGAGGCCTATATTGTTGAGGAGATCTCAACATTTATCTCGTCTATTTCGAACCTCATCTGAGAACGAGAATCAATCGCATTCCCCGGCATGATGATGGCGGTGAAGTGCCTTCCAGTGGGAACTTGTCAATATTCTCCAATACTAGACGACCCATACCTAAAAATGCCGTAAGAGGAAGATATTTGTCAGAAATAGAGTTCAAACAAGCATACAACTACGTTCTATTTAACTATGATGAGCTGAGACCTTTTATTCAGTAAGTTTATACTAATTAAACTTTGTTAGTAATATACTGTTAATTATATATTGTAATATCATACACTCATTATCACTTGTAGGCAACATCGATAATATTTGCTCTCCAATAACTCACAGCTGACTGAATCCCAGATCTTTCAATTACAAGATGAGCAGTTTGCCACGTGGTTCAGAACACATGTAAGCACTATCAC
The DNA here is from genome assembly GCF_000495115.2 of Populus euphratica. Classification (NCBI taxonomy): domain Eukaryota; kingdom Viridiplantae; phylum Streptophyta; class Magnoliopsida; order Malpighiales; family Salicaceae; genus Populus; species Populus euphratica. The sequence continues at coordinate 173,096 of NW_011500051.1, forward strand.
AAACTCATTCTAACTTGCAAAATTACTGTACATATGTATGTCATTACGAGATTCTCGTTCATTTATTGTTTATTGATGTATATTACATACAAGGTTTATCAAATGGGAAGGAGTGCACCTAAGTCATTGTCTTCAGTGAGCTTGGGGCCTGAAAGAAAATGTAAGTGCTACAACAGGTATTTTATCAATGGATATATTTTTCATACTGAAGAATATGGGAAAGGAAGAAAGACATACAACAACGGTGTTTGTGTTAAGTGATCCACTAGTAGTGAGTTAGAAGTTGACTACTATGGTAGATTAGAGGAGGTCATCGAACTGCAATATTATAACGAGCAGAATAAAGTGTTTTTATTCAAATGCTATTGATATGACACGACTGACAGAGGAATCAGAGTTGATCCGCACTATGGTCTGGTCGAAATCAACTCAAAAGCTAGACTCCGAACATAAACGATGTCTTTGTTCTTGCAAAGCAATGTCAACAAGTTTATTACACATACACCCCTTCATTTAGAAAGGATCGATCAAGAGTGGATTGGTTGTCTGTTTTAAAAACGAAATCCCGGGGTTGTGTCGAGGTTGTTCAGGATGAGAATGAAGACATAAGTGTGCGAGATGAAGTCTTTCAAGTTAGTGAGGTGGTTGAATCATATCGAGTTGCTCCTTCGATTGAATTGGAAGAAAATTCAAATTTTCATGTTTTCGATGATAGTCTTGTTGATGTTGACGCAGAGGAGTTGAATTTTGTTTTAAGCTCTAACAGACAAGCAACTGTCGATGAAGAAGATGGTATTCATATTGAAGATTGTGATGAAGGTGATGACAATTCAATTGATGACGATGAAGAAGAAAATTCTGACTAACTACCAAAATGAAACCCTATGTAAAACCCTTTTTTTCATGTAATTTAAATTATGGATGATATATTTTGAAACACAAAATATTTATTACTTGAAATAATTAGTTGAAATGTCACAATTACGAAATAATTATTGATCATGAATGATATATTTTGTAACATGAAATAATTACTGGAAATGCCACCCAATCACCGACGGCAACACTAACGACCACAAGGCCGTCGAAATTTCACAAAGAGTTCAAAAATAATTACTGGAAATGCCACCCCATCACCAACGGCAGGAGCGATGGAAACAAGGCCGCCGACATTTCACAAAGAGTTAAAAAATAATTACTGGAAATGCCACCTCATCACCAACGGCAAGTGCGATGGAAACAAGGCCGTCGCCATTTCACAGAGAGTTCGAAAATAATTACTGGAAATGCCACCCCATCACCGACTGCAGGTGCGACGGACACAAAGCCGTCAACATTTCACAGAGAGTTTGAAAATAATTACTGGAAATGCCACCCCATCACTGATGGCAGGAGCGACAGAATTGAGTCCGTCGAAAATGTGCCAGCGGGTCAATTTTAGCGACAAACTTACTGACGGACTATGCGCATTTCAAAGTGTTGTACATTAAATGGATCTCTGACCGCGTCATATTGCCGACGGATTTACCGACGGACCGTGAAAAATATGGGGGACATTAAAAATTTTGGTGCGAAATTCAAAATTTACCGATGGATTTTTACACCTTACCGACGGAATAAATTAAAAATAATAATTAATTTTATATCCATCGGTTAGTCTGTCGGTAAAACTAGCATATATTCGTCGGTGAATCCGTCGGTAAAACTGCCATATAAGTGCCCCCGTCCGCCTCTTCAATTCATTTTCTCTCCTCCAAACTTCTTCACCTTTCTTTTCCTCTCTGTTCTGATCTCCCTTCTTCAACGACGATGTCAAGCTTTTTTTGTGGTGAATCTCCATCAATTGAAAAGGTTAGTGTTTCTTCTTTTTCATTATACTTTAATGGTTTTTTTTTTGCTATTTTTTTGCTATGTTTTTTGTTTTGGTGTATTTTTTGTAATGTAGATAAAATCCGTAGTTTTTGTTTGCATAATTCATTGCTAAAGTCTATAGTTTTTTTTTTTGAATTTATTGAATATTTTTTTATTGTTGTTTTGACATAATTATTATTAGTTAATTTGTTGAATATTTATTGTTAATGTTGAATTTATCTTAGGATTAGTAATTGAGTATGTTGGAATAATTATTAATTTTACTTTATTATTGCATGATTTGGGTTTAATTTTTTTGATTTATTTTGATTGTTATTCTAGATTTTTTTTTAATTTATTGTTTTGTTGTATTGGCATAATTATTGAATAATTTGTGGAATTGTAATTTTTAATATTGAATTTACCTTAGGATTATGAATTGAATATGTTTGAATAATTAGTTTAGATTGGGTAAATTGGTTGTGGCTATTGTTAATATGTGTAGGTTTGTGGATTTGGGTAGTATCCAGTATAGGGGAGGTGCTGTCGAATTTTTTTTTTATTTGAATTTAATTATATAATTATTTGTATAAAATTGTGTAGATGCGTAGATCGAAAACCAGAGCTGGTCGCTCATGTAAAGTCGTAGCTAGTTCGTCTAGTAGCGATGAAGATATCTCCTTAGGTGCCTCAGAAGAAGAGGCACCTACACCACCTGCGTCGTCTACCAATGCTGCCTCTTCCAGCGCTACTTCACAGCGTAGAGGCGGCGTGCCTTCGCAGTGGAATCAATTTACCCGCCAGTACGAGACACAGTGGAAGGATGACCTTTCAATGTAAGTTTGTTAAGGTTTTAGTTTTTTCTTTTTTATATTACAACATAATTTATGAAATAATCATTATTGAATTTATTTCATTTATTTTCAGGTTCACAAACATTGAAGCCGCCCGAGTAATATCATCAGCATTTAAATCGTCGATGGAGATTCCATTATTTTAGTGGAGTCAGATATCAAAGCATCCTGAATGGATGCCTCAAATAAATGCATGGTTTAACAGGTTTGAGGTTGGTATTAATTTATAATTTTCAGCTTATTAATTTAATTGTAAATAAATTATTATTTTTATCTAAACTTGTTCATTTATACACAATACAAATTCTGCTGGGATAGTGAGCATAACACTATTGTGAGGAGGGTGTGGGAAAATCACGCGGCAGCTAGGTAAGATCGAAAACAATACAAGATTTTTTTTAGACAAAAAATTATGTTTCGAAATGTAATTTTTGGTTGCGTGATTTTTGGTATGAAGTACAAAGAAAGGCAAAAAAAGCCGCGAGGGATAGGGGATTACAAAGCTGGAACGATGTTGCGGTTTGGAGGGATTTCAAAATGATATGCATCCCGGAAGATATATGGCTGCACTATATTGAGCACGTGACGTCTGAGTGGTTCACATGACGCTCACAGTCCAGTGTTAGCAACCGGAATCGGCCAATTCATGGCGGGGTGACAACGCACACTGGCGGCTTCGTTCTATTTGCTGCACATGCGAAACGGATGGTAAGATTAATTTAAATGAAATATATCATTAAATTCAGTTGTTGTTAATATATCTTTTTTCATTATAGGTTGCATCTTTTGGACGTGAGCCGAGCCCGATGGAGTTGTTTGTGGAGACGCACGTGCGGAGTCAAGACCGCCAAAAAAGGGTGTAACAGTTCGTTGATAACCGTGCTCAACATTTCGTGGTATGTTTGTTCAACCATTTCATTTTGTAAGTTATTATGTTTATTGAATTGAATATGATGATAACTTGTTTTTTTTTTTTTTTTTTTTTTCAGGTGACCTATAATAATCAGTTGAGGGAGAGATATGGAGACGATATGTTGAACCATCCGGAATTCGATCCAGATTTATGGATGGAGGTTGGCTCCTCAGGTGGACCCGATAAAAATCGGGTTTACAGGCTCTCCAACGCTAAGGCCGACAACTTGTGGTCAACCCATAGTGTTTCAACTGTTGGGAGCTCCCAATCAATATCGAACTCCAAATCTAAGGAATTTGAGGCCTTGCAGCAACACACGGCTTAGCTCACCGAGAAATACGACCACCTATCAGCGGAGTACGTGCACCTCAAAGCGTCTCAAGAGCAATAAAAAGTGGAGTATGTTAGACAAAAAGTGGAGTATAAGCGACAAAAAACGGAGTATGAACAACAAAAAGCGGCTTACGAACAGCTCCGCGAAATGGTTATAAACATGGCAAATAGTGGAACATGTGCGTCTAATCCTTTTTGGTTGTATAACCACCAGCCTCCTCTAGGATCTCCTCCTCCTCCTCCAGCTCCACCTTTATATTAATTTGTAATAAACATTATTTAACATTAAAACTTCATTTAATATTTTTTTTGAAACATATTCAGTTTGTAATGAATATTATTTAACTTTGTTTTTTTTCTTTAATATAAATTTTATTTGCATAATTTATTTGTATTACAATTAATTTACACAGTTTTATATTATATATCCTAAATAATTTTTTGAAAACAAATTTAGAAAAAAAATTAGCAATGATTTCATACACTCACCGACCACATTGCCGACAGAATTACTCCATCAGCATTTAACAGTCGCTGCCACACTTACCGACTAATGTACAGACGAATATATTCGGTTGGTATTTCATACACTCACTGACCAACTTACCGACAGACAAACTCCGTTGGAATTTGATAGTAGCTGCCACATTTACCGACGAATTTATAGACGGGTGTATTCGGTGGGTATTTCATACACCCACCGACAGCCCTACCGACGGTTAGTGTTCGTCGATAAATCATGATATCACCGATGGAATACAAATCCGTCGGTATATTCAAGCGGGAATCTTTTTTTTTTTTGCTTGCAAATTCCGTCTGTAAAACCATCGCCAAATGATTTTTTTGTTTTTCCGACCGATATAACCACGGAATGTTGAATCACCGACGAAAGGTAACCCAACGGATTACATCCGTCGGTGATTGCGTTGGTAAAAAAATCACTGACGACCTTCTAATCACACACCGACGGAATATTTCCATCGATAAAACTGTGAAATCTTGTAGTGTGTGTTTCCCATATAACTTTTTCACTACTTAGAAGAATCTTTGATTTTAACATAAATCAAAACACCATAGATTGTTTTTTCCCAGACCTTTTTTTCTTTATTCACTAGATTTATAGATTATGATTTTCAAATTTTATAGTTGATTCAATTAATAATAACAAGAAGACTACGTTGCTCACCGGTTCCTCTGTAATTTGGAGGAAAAAAAATCTCCTATCATTTTCATAATATTTTTTGCTATTAGAAATAAGAGACTTTGAATGTTTCTTCAAACTATTTTAAGTCATGGATGCCGTATTCTTTAATATTTTGAATATTCGAATAATTCACGTGCAACACATATATCTAATTAAAAAATAGTGTATTATTAAGTTAATTTAAAATACGGGAACCATAATACGGGAACCATGCAATTTTTGTCATCAAACTATATATATCACCGTGATTTTTATTTTTTTTCCCTCCATGATGAACGGATTTTTGTAAACAGCACTTGCTAAGATTCTAGCTACCACTTCTTATTTGTATATAACGCTTGTCTGAGTATAAAGTTAAGAAAGAATTGCTTTGAAATTTGATCACGAGAGTGACAGCGTACTAATTCACAATCGCAGTTAGTTGTGGTGCATCTTGCTCCTCTTTATATATAGATGTTAGAAGGTATTTTCAAGGCTCTAGCTCTACAAAAGAAAGCTCTGATATCCATGTCGATACAAGAAGATTCATGAAAAAACTTACATCTTAGTGCATGGTTAATGGTTGGCAGGAAGTTTAGATCTTATTAGGCAATGAAAGAGCCTCCTTAACTATCAATTAAATTAAATTTGGAGAATTGATATGCAACCAAAACAGTTGGACAGCTTCTAAACCCACAAGTACTCCCTTTCTTTGTATAATTATCCAATGAATGTCCACTTAATTTGTTAATTAATGTCGAAACTTGTTTCTTGTTCATATTAAAGTCCAACAGGATTTCAACTATAGAATAAAAAGTAGTCATTTTCCATCTTTAAATCTCATATCCCACCATATCCAAAGCTTGAAATTGAGATCTTAACTGCTTCGCACTCTCTGCAGTGACTATAGGGTAGAATATATAGTCGAAAATACTACAAATTAAATTTAGTAATGTTGAAATGATGAACAGAAGATGAGTGCAGATGTTTCCCTTTTAGTTTCTGTAATTATTATTACTCTTTTTGGATGACGTAAATTCAAGGACTCTGGACAAGCTCCCCGTCCACACAATATCATTGATATTGAACGAATCTAGGTTTGGGTCCAGTAAATTGTTCGAATCATCCATCAAACATTACGGGATGTGAAAACTGTGCATAGATATATATCTTTTGATCAACGACCTGGCCGATATTGGCTACTTCAAATTCAAGTACCGTTGATTTATCTTAGCACAACTCTGGCTAATCAGCATTTGTAACACATTTTCTTGCAGCTGAAAATGTATATATAAATGTGCGTGACTGCGATGAAACCCTTGTGATTACTTGGTTGGTCAGTCTCCTAAGCCATATTAACTTTAGAAACAAGATTTTCACTATCAGATCTTCTAATAGAAGGTATAAATTGATAGGTTGATTAGTCCCATATACAGGGTTCCCTTATTATGTTGCCACCTGCAACATTATGCACTACAATCGGCCTGCATATATATAATCGTTGATGTGCAAGCTATGGAGAATTGTCACAGAAATCTTGAAAAGTGAAGATGCTTTTTGAGCTTATGTTGTAGAGAGGAAGAGAAAACAAAAAACATAAACGATATCCTGTCTGTCAGATAATATATTTATGCATAAGAAACAAAAACCATTTGGTACGATTGGTCCCTGATTTGACTAACATCTGCCATCAAGATGCAGAAAAATATTACTGTACAGTGATTTATATTTATATATATAGATCTAGAGAATTTACCTGTTTACATACTCATCATCTGGATCCTTCAATTTTGATGTATATAAAAACAATAAATTCTAATTACCATGCATGCAACTCATCATCTGATCATCATTCAGAGTATAAATCGATCGGCTATACTTTGCATCACCTTAACCTGAGTAGCAAGGCATTTTATGTAGTGTGCAGTTTCATCCAACAAGCTGCAAATATGCATCGAATCCCCTCCGGGAACAAGCTTTCGAAGATCATCAGCACGACTGGGCTCTCTTGAGATCACCTGCACCTTATTTTCCTTTCTTAGAACTCTCTTCTTCTTAGAAACCAAGCGTCGCTTTCTCAAACCAGCTCCCTGGATTCTGGCTCGGTATCTAAGCTTAAAAAGTAGGGCTCGGCTCCAAATTTTTCTTGGCCCAACTACACGAGCCATCGATCTATAAGCAGCGGTCTTTATTCTCTGAGCATTCCTTTTCGTGACCTCTTCATTTGATTGGAAACCAGTACTAGTACCAGCACCGAGTCTATCACTCCTTTTAATTTTCAGAAGGGATCTGAGAAATCTACGGGCAAACCTGTTCTTAATAGACCCCGTGTGTGCTGTAGCTGCTGCACGCTCTGAAGTCATGGATGTAAACCGAGTTTCAAGGAAAGAAAAACTGGAGAAAACAGTGAAGGGAATATTAGGGTTTTATAGCAGGAATTTATATGGAAACTATAGCAGCAGGAGTAGTACAGTACTGTGAATGAACTATCCCGTAAAATCCTGGTACTAACTAACTAACTCTGACACAAGTCACTTTATGGGGGTGAAAGAGCGACAAATGAGCATTTGAGATTGGATGTTAGGATTTTCTTCTGACACAAAAGGGGCCTCTTGCTTCCAAGGACAAAAGCCAAAAGTTCCATCTCTGACACTCGCACACAAATCAGCTCTTAATATTCTAAAAAGCCTAGGAAAGAGAGAGAAGGCTTTCTTCCATGGATATGGAGAGCTAATTATGAGATTTTGAGGTGGAGAGGGAGAGAGAGAGAAAGCTAATATGGAAGGAATATTAGATGAGAGTGGAAGGGATTGAATTTGGACGGCTAGAGAGAATTTTAGCCTTTATGTTTTCGGCACCTAAAGGATTTTTTTCAACTATAATTTTTTTATTTCTGGCTCTTAGAGCATTCTTGAAATAGATTCCATCACCCTAATATTAAGTCCTTCTTCCATCAAGCTTTAAATATATCAATTATATTTAAATGGATGTATATACTTGTATATAAGAAAAACTATCCTTCTTATCATATTTTTTAGGATTCAAAACTCTACAATAGCAAAATTAAAATAACAAAATCCATTCAGTATTAATCCAAATCCTTTGTTAAATTTCATTATCAATAAATTTATCATCAAATCAGTTTTCTTGGAATATTAAAAAAATAATATAAATTATATTTTAATATTTCACCTAATAACTTAAGTTATTAAATTTTAATGATTCCTTAACATAATATCAAATCTAATGATTAAGTTGAGAAGATATTTATTAAAAATAATATAAATTAAATCTTTAAATTTTATTTAATAATTTAAATAATTAAATTGAGATAATTTTTCGCATTCAACAACTACACTAAGTTCATATTCTCAATCTTACACGTCCTTATTAATCTATTTACTCCAAAAACAAAAAGTTTTCTACTGACTTCTCACAAACCTTCTTACCAAGTTCATCTTTAGCCATAATAAAAGCGTGCCGTCTGTCTATTTCCATTAGGGGACGTGGGCCTCACGCCATGTCCGCCGTGTCATAAAAACCATGTAAAGATCATGCCGCCCCTGTTGCTTTATATATGAATGGAAACGAAATCCAGCCAGGAGCCCCCACTGTTTGAATCGGGAAGAAGACGTGCCATGTTTCTAGGCCTCTGAGAAACAAGCGTTGAGTGCACTCGCTAACACGAAAGCAAGAAAGAAAGCAAGCAAACAGGCAACTTGTTTTTTTTTTTTTTTTAATTTATTTTGAAGAAAAAGGGTGAAAAAAATTCGCTGTCAAGAAGGAATAGGGCTGGAGAAGTGGTTGGTGGGGCCTCCAAGGGCCAACAACCACATGATCGCACATGGTTCAGTCACCCACTTGTCTAATGGGATTACTTCCTTGTCACTTGACCGATGCATTGCGTTGATAATTTGTCTTAAGCCTTCATCGTCTTCCCCCCTGGTTTTTTTTTTTTAATTTTATTTTTTATTAACCTCATGCTGCTAATAAGCTCGTCTACTGCCCCTGCCTTTCCTCGTAAGACATCTATATCCCGACAGAAACTCTTCGTAACGAGATACACAGGTATCTCGTTATATAGTTGAAAGTACATTTTCAAACTATTTGTTAGTTGTTGATGAGTTGTAGTTCGATTTGAACCGGTGTTCTCTCTGTTTTTCTTATGACATCTCTAGTTTAAATGATCAATCATTTGAAGTTAAAATAATTTTGATTGCTTGCTCTCTAGTACTAGCAGCACTAGCAGTGTAATTACTATATTATTCCTCAGATTTACTCAACTTTTTATTTTCAACAGCACAAATAAAAATAAACAACAAACTAAAATTTGTATGTTATTCTTGATAAAGAGTAGAAATTAACTTCTGTTATTTTACTTAAACTAAAAAGCTTACGAGGACAATTAATTTAAATCTATCTTAAATCTTTACTAGAAAATTAATAAATACAAATAAAAATATCAATAATTTTTTTTTTTAATATATTATAATAATATTTACCAGCTGGATTTTTTTTTTTGCTAAATCTACCGATAAACATAAAAAAAAATATTTTCTTAGTATATATCAAGGGAATTCACAATAAAAAAATAAAAAAAATTAAATAGTTTAATTACATGTATACAAACTATGTTATTGATGAAATTAACCTAATGAAAAAAATTCGTTTTTAATAATGCTAGCAGAAAAGAAACATAATTCTCAAAGTAAAAGACACAATTTTTTATTAAGAGAATAAAAAAATAGAGCAAAATCCATTATTTTCTTTCTTTGATATAATATTTCTAGGTTTATTTCTAATTAATCTACGCGCTCTTGACTACACCATCACCGTGATAGATGGAGTGGATTGGGTGAGTGAGTCTCCTTTTATAATCCCCAAAATACCATTTTTCTTCGTCCAAGGGATTCTTGGCGGCGTTGTTCTCATCTAGGTCGAGTTAGTTTTGTACAGGCTCAAATAGAATCAAAAGGCATAGTTAATTCTCCCTCCGTTTCGTGCTTCTCCCTCTACTTTACAAAGCATATACATAGCATACATGTAATAATCTCTGCTCCAGATATTGTCTACTTGGCCACATGATCTTACGAATCTGGAATTTAACTGTCTGTATGAATTTAAGAATGTCGGAGGATAATTGTCATCTGTGTTATAAAAAATATTCATTGTGGTGTAAACTAATCCAACTATGCTTAAAGCATCCACCCTTCTACCCTACTCTACAATAAAACTCCAAAAGTGCCTCCGTTGTCACATGGACGTGTGAGCTATTGTGAACTTTAAGCTAAATGTCTAATTATGATTTTGATGTTCCGTCAAATAAATTAAATATAATAGTATTATCCGATGTTGGACCATGTTTAAGGCTAAGTGGTAGGTTGGATGGTGAATTCATCAATTGACATATTAACCCGAATCTATCAAGTAGTGATATTGTTTTTATTTTTGTTTTATTTTTGTCTTTGTTTTTAAATAAAATAATATTATTTAAACAAAAAATATTTAAAATTAATTCTATCAGATTTTATTTAGATTTGACCTGATTATGAATTATTTAAACAAAAAATATTTAAAATTAATCCTATCATATTTTATTTAGATTTGACCTCATCGATCTGATTATGAGTTGATTTGTAGAGAAATATGAGTTCGATTAAGTTAATTTTTAATATAGTTTGACAATAAACTCAAATCAGATTAAATTTTATATTGATAAGTTATGAAACTTGATATAACAAGTTGATTTTAATAACTAATGATTTGATACCTTCTTTTTCAATGAATATAGCTTCTAATTCTTCTCTTTTGAAATTTCTCTTTCCTTGCCAAAGCAAACATGATCTGGCGCTACAGCATTGATGTTAGAAACATCATGATCTCCACATATATATAGGTATGTTGATGAGGTAGCATGCCTATCAACATTACCCCATCTCTGTCTCCTGACAATTTTATTTTATCGTGTTGTTAATTTATATTGATGATTAAAAAGAAAATTCTTTGAGGTATGCTATGATAATGGGGGATTTTGGGTTGATGTCGCTAAATTTACATGTAATAAGATCACTTCAGTAGCCCTGTTTGAAAATCAAATGCCATGTTTTCTTACAATAACAAATATTCAAGACAATAGCTATTTCTTCTTCTCTATTTCTAAAGCATTTTGATTTATATATAGAAAACACTTTATGTGCCAACCTAACAATATCACGACGGTTTAAATCTTTTTTAAAATTCTCAAGACAAATTAAACATATTTTACTTCACTTTATATTTATATATATATATATAAAAACAAAACAAAACAAAACTGGGTCGTAATTCAATCATCTGGATCTTAATGTGTATGCTACTAATTGGCCCATGGACTCATTTTATCCTGTATGGCTTGGGCTTCAACTCCTTTTTTTTTTTTTTAAATTAGGCTGCTAACTGAAGTGAAAACGCAGTGCAATAACAGGTCATCCAAGGCAAGTAAGCCAACGGGCCAGGAATTAGCATATATTAGGCCATAGGCCCAGATCCAAAGGTGATATAATGCAAGGAAGAGAGATAAAAACCGTAAAAGCAAACTGCCCAAAAGAACTTATGGATAACAAATACCAATGTTAAAGTACCTTGTATTTGTATTTTAAAAAAATTTAAATTATTTTTTAGAAAAAAAATATTTTTTATAATTTTGGATAATTTTAATATGTTAATATTAAAAATAAATTTTAAACATAAAAAAATTATTTTAACACATTTCCAAACTAATTTTTTTCTAAAAAGTAACTGCTATTATAGTCTAAAACACTACTTTAATTAATAACAGCAGTAGCCTGGAGCACCATAAGCAAATTAATATTGTTAAAAATGGAAAAAGAAGGGATTAAAGTGATAATAAGTTAACTAATTTAGGGGTGAAATAGTAGTTTGGAGTCCTTAGTGACGAGGGATAGAATTCCCAGCAGCAAAATTACCAAGCTACCATTGCACTAATGGTCTAAATAAGAGAGCTTAGAATATAATATATATTATTGCTGAAAAAGACCCATCATTACGAAAGATACATGCACAATTTTTTCCTGTATTTCATTTTCTCTTTTATAACTAGTTGATTTGAACATCAAATAGACTGATGTGCTTCTAATTGCTTTTTAGACTTTTTCCCAGCGTACTTGTATATTTTCTCTTGCACTCTAGTGTAAAGTCATGTCTAACATGTTTGTTTTTGCAATAAAACTAATATATATTTTCAAAAATTTTAAATTAATTTTTGATTGAAATCAAATAAAAAATATTTTAAAAAATAACTGTTATATTAAATATATCACTTTCATACAAAATTCTTTTTCTTATTAGTGTGAAGATATTTTATTTCTTTGGATGAATTTTTTTTTATAATATTACAATGGATTGGAAAGAAAGTTCAATATTATGGTGTGCTTGGCATTTAAATTAATATACTATTTATTTATCATTTGTTAAATTATACAATGGTCACATCACTTAACCATAAATTTTTTTTAATAATGACTCTAAGATTATCAAAATGAAAAAGGAAAAATTAAGTAGAGAAAGATGTCATAATAAAAAATTTTTATCAAAGAATCAATTTATTTCAAAAACTTCAATTATTTGAAGAGTTTTTTAAATATAATTTATATTATTTTTTAATATATTTTTTTAAATAAAAACTTTTTAGACTTGAAATTTATACAAGCTTAATTATTTTATGCTTAATTTTTATTAAATAAATAAAAATAATAAGATTCAAAACTCAAAAATTATATGAAAAAATAAGTTCAACTCAAAAACTCACATAATTTTAAAATATAATTTATATTATTTTCTAATATTTTTTTTAATTGAAATTGTATTACTTGAACATGGAGAATTACATTTGGGCACTTGATTCATGAACAAGTGAAATTATTTTTGTATATTGACGAAACAAAAACAACATAATAAATTAGGAAAATAATTAAACAGACTATAGGACAGATGAAAGCCATAATAAAATAAATACATTTGGACCCCGTCGTAGTTTCCATTTTCGAGCCTTAACCACCCAGCCCAGAATCGAAAGCAACTCCGGTGGGGGGCAACCAAACATTCCCGCTAATGAAACTACCAACCGTGAACATTTGAGCTTCTACGGGGGTAAGCGAGCTATGATAACCAGGCCAGTTGACCCTGCCGGAAGTAGAGGATCCGGGGCCTGAGTTCATGTATTCACCGTAATAGAGTGACTTGGGGGAGGAGCCACCAGCCCAAGGAAACCAACCAGCAGGATGTATTGAACCATCCAAAAAGGACTGCATTACAACTGTTCTAGAATACTCCTTCCATGGCCTGCCAAGATATGTGACCGACTGAGCCACTATCTTACAGTTTTGTATGGAAATGCCTGTGTTTTGATCAGGGCTAGTGCGACCTTGCGCAGTCACAAAATTTTTCTGTCCTGTTCCAGGATTCCTGGCAAAAATATTACAGTTCTGGAAAACCACTGCTGAATTACCAAAAATGAAATCTACTGTGCCATAAATGTCCGTTTCTCGATAGAATTGTCGTTTGGAAAGAGTGTAGAGAGTGTCTTGATAACCATCGATTGAGCATCGGAAGATTACTGCTCTATCGGATCCCACTCGAAGGGCAACAGCTTGGTGCTTGTTTGGACCGGCCCTGTTCACAAATGTTATGTCTTTCGCGATGAATCCATCCCCCATCACGCCTAATTAAGCACAGACTCATATTCAATTAGCACAAAAAACAAATTATGGCCAAAAATTAACAATTAATGTCCAGTTAATTATAAAGCAATGCAGGCGTCCCACAGTACTGTTGGGGGAGGGAGATGGCTTTTGTCATCCCCGTCCCCTCGCACGCTGATCAATCTCAAAATTATTATTGTCTTAGCTCCAGAATTTTCTTGATACCATGCATCGAAAAATTCAAGATAAGAGCAGAGTCTATTTAAATTGAGAGTTACTTGTAGCAATGGTACAAGACCTTTACCTAACAAAAAAAAAATATTAATTATATTTTATAAAATAAAAATTAAGAAAAAAACCCCAGATATAAAATAAAAATGATCCAGGATGAATCTTACTTGTGAAACATATTATATATATATATATATATATATATATTAAAAAATCTCATTTATAGTTTTGTTGATGCCTTATTTATCCGAAACAGATAATATAAAAGAGGTAAAATTGATTTCTTGATTATCAAAATAAATTACCAGCCCGTTATGTTAATAATATATATCAATATATATATATATATATATATATATATTAGATTAACATGAATGTCAAATCAGCTTGCGTGTATTATGACTAATCTCACATGTCCTGAAATTAACAACCATATAAATCTTCAGTGACCATCAAATCTAAGATGAAAGAAAGAACAAAACTCTTAATTTTAAATTCTTATCACTTAACCAGATAATTTATACATAAATATTTTTATGAATTCAAAAATGTAAACTTGTTTTTTATTAAAAAAATTTCAAAAATCAATTTCAAAAGTACGTAATAAAAATACCTACCCACTGTGGCAGAGTCGTAAGTCGTGGAACCATCTACAGCATTTTTACTACCGACAATGACCGTTTTACCCTTCCCATCGCCATATAAAAGCACGTCCTTCTGCTTTGAAGGGATCTTGAGGTTCTCGTTATAAGTCCCGGCTTTGATGTAAATTACGTTTCTACCCCCACCATCCAGAGAAGCCGCCACCTGCCTGATTGCCTCCGCAATGGTGGTATGGGTCCCACTCCCATCCCTGGCCACCACTGCATGTGCTTCTATCTCGCCTACAGAAGCTTCTAGAAGCTTCCTTTCCGACAGGGAGACCCAACTTGGGAAATCATTAATAGTATTACTTTGGTCCGTCAACAATTTCCGACCACGAGGACTAGTACTAGGGAGTCCATAGCTGGACACATAAAGTGCAAGAGAGTTGCTTATAAATTGACTTAAGTTTTTTGCCATGGAATCTATTACGTCAAACTTCTCTAAACGAGTTTTTTTAACATTTTCAAGCAGGCTTTCTTTGCATGTTTCTTGATTGGTAAGTGCAGCACTAAGCCATGTCTGGACATCATTGTGGGTGTGGGTAGGGTCATTCTTGCGATTGATGACGTTAGAGAGTTGGTCCAAGGTATCATCAAGCAACTCCATGCAGTCTCTCATGCCACCACCAGGCAAATGAGTCATGTCAATCTCCTGGTAGGTTTGGCTAAGGAATATGGTAGCGAGTTGGTCTATGGCTGAGTGAGCTTGGCTTGAGGTGAAATGGACTGAGTAATCAAAGAGTTCTTTCGGGGTTTTAGGAAGATCAGCATTATTATTGGTATTCAATGTCAGGAGGAGAGATTGGCAGGCTGCTTTGTAAGGGGTGCCTTTGCACGGAGAGGTATCAGTACTGGATGATGAAGCTCCGGGTGTTGTTGTTGACCTAGACAACTTTGCGAACCGAGATGGCAAAGGTTTTGAAGTGGTAGCTTCTGCAAAAGTAGCCAGGCAAAGGATTTTGATGATAAGAAGCATTGATAGGGCCGCCATGAATGAGGTTTTTTTGTCTCTAGGATTTGCATGGAAGAATTGTGGCATTGTGTACATATTTGTACTTGTTAGGATAAGATTCGTAATGGGTGCTTGAATACCTCAGACTTCCTAGTATATATAGGAGTGATCATCCCTACAGCAGCATCCTTCTTGTACGAAAAAAATTCATGTCATGGTCACCTTAATTATCAATTAGGGAAATAAAAGCTTCGAAAAGTTCCTTTTTCCTTTTTTACTGCCATTATATAGAAGTATTGCTGGCCTTAATTATCAATTAGGGAGGTAAAAGCTTTGAAAAATTAATTTATTTTTTTACTGCCATTATATGGAAGTATTTCTGGCTTGGTGATGTGATGATGGGTGCAGCATCGTTTCTGAATCCTTCAAGATAGAATTCCAACGTGATGCCATTGCAATTAACACTAGATCAAGGAAGCAAGTTAATTAGTTGCTAGAAAGTGCGAAGAAATTAACCACAGTACTGAATAACACGTTTTATAGCAAGGACCTTCTTGATAACCTCACAGCTTGAAGAGCGGGAGAAGTCAACTTCTGATCATTTGGCCGAGTTCTGTTTATATTTGATTTTTTTTATAAAAAAAAAAGACTTATCAAGTGAAATTTCAAAAATGATTTTATATTATATTCTTTAAAACTAATTGATTTTTTAACATGGTATTATTAATTAAATAATCAAAACCTCAGATCATATATTTATATATTCAAGACTTCAAGTTTGTATATTAGTCTCAATATAAGTTTCTTTCAACTACCCTCTCGGTGACCAATAATTATATATCAGAAATACGATTCTTGAGTCACTTGTAGCTGATAAAAGCAAAAGATGTTAACATCTGTGATCGCTGTTTGGCTTTCTTGAGTGCTGTTGTTCCTTTTGAGATGGATGCATTTGATCAAGTTCTTGATGACTTCTTGTGCTTTTGGGATCTATGAGCTTCTTCCTGGAATAAAGTTCCACTTTTATCTAAATCAAGAGATGAACTCGATCTTCTCTAAGATACATGGATGATTTTGGAGTCAATATATTAGCTTGCCTGCTGTTTGGTTCCTCAGTTCATGCAAGAACAATTCTATCTAGTTGTGGTGGCGAAGGTTCCTTGAATAAATATGTGTTAATTTTTGGTCTATGGTTCTTAAGGTTCTAGTTTTTGGTCAGGCGCCGGCCTAGCTAGCTTTGCGCTTTAAAAGAGCTTTAAAAGAGTTAAAGTTTGAAACGAAAAGTCTTTAACTATTTTTTTTTTTTTTAAAAAATAAGCTATAAAATAAAGAAAAATCTCAAACATCATATTCTAAGTTTAATTTGTACATATTCTCGGTCCCGCTAGCATTAACAAGTCAATCTTATAGGAAACAAGACGCGTAGAATACTCTAATAAAATCTTAGCTTATCCATCAAACTCGTGCTTTTTTCTTCGGCAGAAAAATTATTTAACATTTCCAAATTCTTTTCTTGGACTTTAACTTGTCAATATAGAACTTCCACTCAAGAAAAACTCAGTTTTGAGTTCACAGCAGAAAAGAATGAACTCTTTCATTTCTTTATTTTTTTAAAAATAAATATTTTGAATACAGTCAAGAAAACTTGCATGCTCTTTCTTGGAGGCGATGGTAGTGTTCTTCGAAATCAATACAGCCATGATTCTGCCATTGATCTCCAAACCAAAGTATAAATTGGTGAATTGGACCTTCTCATTATCCTCACCATTAAGAATTGCAGCCTGAACAAAAGCACCATCCTCATCAGGGTCGATACCCTTGCAAAGATCCTTCCTACTGAAGATGTCTTGCAACAACTATTGCATCTTTCACTATTAAAAAAATAGAGTTATTAGCAATTACATGATAAATTACAGATAAAATTAAAATCATTTACTAAAAAAAATTAGCAATGAAATCAATTAATAACATAGAATATCAGTTACAGATTTGTAAATCAACAATAAATTATCTATTGTTGATAACTAGCGATAGATTTTTCATTGCTCATAATTCAGGAAGGAAAAAACCTGTTGTTGATTATATGTTACACATGAGTGTTGCATATAACTGGTAATGGATTTGTTCGTTGCTGATTCATAAAATATTTATAATCAACAATGGATTATTATATGATTTTTTTTATTAATTTATATTTTTTTACCCAAATACTTTTTTAATTAATTATTTTTGGATATTTTGAAAATAGTAGGGGCACACACACAACATACAATAATATTTAAAATTACTTTATCAACAACAATAAATGGTATAAAAATAAAATTCATAATACAATTAAAAATTTAATTAAATTTATATTAATGTAAATAAATCACAATACAATAAAAAAAAATACAATGATAATGCTTGTGATGAAATAAGATATTGTGAATTGATGTAATGGATTGAGATATGGTGCTCTAGGTCTAGGTTAATATCCTAATGGAGATGGAGATGTGAGACCTATATGTGCAATCATACATCAAGCCATATATATATGTGTTGGCATCAATGGGATCATTGGTCTATATTAGATGCATGATATTGAAGATTATTCATAAAATATTTTGTTATGGAATTCATCTGCTATTTCATTTAAAAATAAAATTATTATTTTTAAATTTTTTATTCTCTTTTCTTTGCCTTGTATTGTAATGTATGATAAGATGAACTAGGATATAATAACTTTACCAGTTATACTAATGAACACATTTCTACCAGCAATAACATCAGTTCTCCCAAGCACTTTTCACACTACTACTATATTTGCTTGCTGGCTTCGATTTTTTCCAGTGTTGTTTTTACTGGTTTGGAATTGCTTTAAAGCCATATCCTAATTAATGGACTATCTTCTGTGCTTTCCTTATTTTATTTTTTTATCCCATTCATAGAAAAGAAGAAGAAGAAAAGTCTAAATTAATCCTTGTCAAACCTAGTCCATCAACCTAATGAAGGCGACCTCATCAAGACATGTAAAATACTGAATTACGGAAACATCTTTAGCCATGATTTTATTGGTTGCTTGGTGCTTGAGAGTTAATTTTTGAAATTAAAATAATTTTTGTTGGGTTTTAATATCTTTATTTTCTCAAAAAGGAACGTGGTTTTGTGTAGTTTTCAAGTTGAAGAAAGCTTATCCTTAACGAAAGAAATCATTAATGATGTTTCATCCAGTTTTTAAATTGAAAAGGAATTTTAACACCCTGCTAAATATCGAACACCTTTTCTTTGAATGAAAAAGCTCGACGGAAAATCACAGTACACGAAAATTACTGTAATTTGCTATAAATATTGGTGCCCTAGTAACGAGTCCCTCTAGCCGCCTCCCTTTCTGTGTGTTTTATTAGGAGAGCTACTTAAGTCTCACGGTGACAGAAAACGATATCGTGGCTTGATTGAGACGAAAGGAGGGAAACGTAGTGTACGTGTGATGGATTATACTGATAAATTGATTATCCATAATCCACCATTTTTTCTTATTAGGAATTAGAGGTTCTAAATGAAAACTTTGATTATAAACTTGACCTCAAAGTCATCAGCTATTTATGGATGATTACAATTGATGAAGAAACGCCAACCTAATTTTGCCCACGATTACACTGATCACAAGAAGCATCCATTTGGGTTCACTGGTGGGGTTCTATATTGTCTGTGGACAGTCCAGATTGGTTTCAAGTCTATCTTTTTTTTCTCTTCATCTTCATGTCCAAGTTTCTTAAGCTCAGTTTCATCAATAAAACAACATGAATAAATCATGAATCATCAAAAAACTATTTTAATGTAAAAATTTAAATTATTAAATTAAATTTCAAGATGTAATTTATATTATTTTTTAAAACATTTCCTCAAATAAAAAAAAATTAGATTTAAAATTTATACATACCTTCACTACTTTGTATATAATTTTTTAATAAAAACTGACTCTAAAAAGAGGATTGTTTATTGTTGTTGAGTTGTAGTTGCATGATACGAAATAACATTTTATAATATTCCGGCAAATGTAAACTGATTGAAGTGCTCAAATTTCGTCCTCATTAACGAAAGAAGAAAACTTAAAAATATATCTTGGTATACAAGAACATATAGAAATCTATCTATCTGGTGATTAATCAAGAGCAAAGTTTGTTTCGTTTGTGCTACTCGATTGGACTTTTGAGCTTTCGAATTCGCATCATGCATAAATACTAGCTAAAAAAATATCGGACAATCTCGTAGAAAAGAGGTAGTGGCTGGTCTTTCCCTTCCCCCAACTCCATCTCCGGCTTCCCTTCCGCACCTGGCTTAGTTCATTTCATTCAAACTAGGCTGACAGAACTAAGTGAAGTCGTTTCATTCTCTTTCCCCCCTTGAGTATTGCGTACTTAATAAGTTTTTTAAGTGAATGGTAAGAAAAGGTTTGGTACTCGGCTCATCTTGATTGAGTTGCTTAGAAAGCTCCCTCCTCTCGTCGGCCAAGCCGCTTCTCCTTCATCTGTCTTTTTCTTTCCGCCTATATATATATATATATATATAGAGAGAGAGAGAGAGAGAGCATATATTTTATATATTTATTTATCAAGTGCTTAGTTAGAAGAGATGATTGCCACGAACAGAGAAATATTTAAGCGATCTTGTAGGCCACATGCATGTATCATTTTATTATTATGTTCAAATTAAAGTCCATTCACCTTATCTTCACTAAAGCAATATTGTGGTATGCAATTGGTCAGCATCATTATCGTGATAGCTTTCAATTTGTTATATATATGTTGATCACGTCCCCAAACACAGGTTTGAACAGTTAGACTTTTCTTTTTAGAAAAAACAGAAGAAATTATATCAAAGAAAAGTAGAGCCAGCAATGTGGTGGCTCGATAGATACAACAACGCCAAATACAATGATTCAAAGCAAAGCTAGAAACTCAACTAGTCTATTTTAATTAACAAAATCGACCTCAAGAAATAGATTTAGTGCAAAACTCCACCGATTTGAGAAAACACTTCAAAATTAATTATTAATGCAGGGTTGTACTCATTGTATATTAAAAAATAATATAAATTATATTTTAAAATTTTATTTAATAACTTAAGTTTTTAGTTGAAATAATTATTTAACATGGTATTAAAATTCTAATGACCAAACGATCATGAGTTTAAATCTCATTATCTTTATTTATTTTATAAAAATTAAATATAAGATGGTATAAATTTATGAAAATTTTAAGTTTAAAGGGTTTTTACTTGAAAGGGTATCTTAGAAAATAATATAAATCATATTTTATAAGCTCACTTAATAATTTAAATTTTTAAATTAAGATGATTCTTTGAGGTTGTATAAATTATTATTTTTATTCTCGTCTAGATCAAGCTAGTTTTTGAATGGACATTGATAAGTGACTATTAAATATCCCCATTTTATTCCTTTATTAGGTTGTTTTCATCGCAACATGAAATTTCTACCTTTTGTTTCTATGTTTGTATATGTATATCTACATTAATTTCGATTAGTTGATAATGTCACGTGTAATATTGTTTAACTATTCTAACGTTTCACCTACGTTTATAATGTTTGGGATCATGAGATGCTAAAGTTCTTGTCCAAACAAGTTTATATATATATATCATGGAGTTTAAAACTTATATAAACCTATTACTATTACTTTGTAATAATTTTATATTAATTAGAAGAGAAATTCTTATCCATTCATTAAAGTTCTAATATATATTAACTACCTATCGTAATTTAAAATTTGTGTGTGTGTGTGTAGAAAGCTTGGAATCGCGTGCATCTCGTGGCCAAGACCAGTACTGAGACAACCAATTACATCTTATGAGAAAAGAAATGAACTGAGGGTTACTTCTAGGATGAGTCCTGATTTTCCTTTCCGAAATCTTTTTGAAGTCATGTCTTATTATTAAGCCGTCTCTAGAAATAATGCAAGTTTGCCTTTTTGATAATCCAACTTGGATCTTTCTGATCACTTTTTCCCCTCGTCATTAGGTAGAAGGTTACACTCGAAAGGAGGAGCTATCCCATTAGAAAGATGTGTTAATGGTCATACTTTGTTGGCTTAAAGTCCTTAGTTATGTGTTGAAACTTGAAATCCTAATCTCTAGATTATGAAAGGTGGTG
Source organism: Populus euphratica (assembly GCF_000495115.2). Taxonomy (NCBI): domain Eukaryota; kingdom Viridiplantae; phylum Streptophyta; class Magnoliopsida; order Malpighiales; family Salicaceae; genus Populus; species Populus euphratica. The sequence goes on from NW_011500051.1 coordinate 194,907, forward strand.
CCCTTTCTCCTGTTACAATTCACCGATATAGTAAGGTTGCACCTGGGTGGACTCTCGAAGTAAAATATGAAAATATGAAGTGCTGGTAAAAGCATGCAATCCATGAATGCATGTCGCTATCACCATAGGATCGAGATTCCCATCATTTTCACCATGCAACTTGTTTTCTGAAAGTGCTTTATTTCGTACCACGTATTTTTACTTCAAAACTCAAATTCGATAGTGATACATGTCAAGCCAGTGAGGAAAGGAAGGAAAAACGTGGCAAAGTGTCTATCACAAGATTAGGGTTCCGGGCAATAGGGGCGAAGCTTGAATTATTTGCTTGGGGTGCCCAAAAATTGAATCAAAGCAATGAATATGTAAATAATATTTGTTTTAATTAATTGTGCATGATATGTAAAAAAATAGCATAATTTAATTTTATTTAAATAATTTATTACAAATATATAATGATTTAATATGAAATAAAATGTTTGGACTATTGCCAAATTGAATCAAAGTAATGAAGTTAATTTCATCTCATGTATTCATCACTTTAATGTTTTTTTTATATATTTATATTTATCAAAATAAACATATAAAGTATATAAGAAACATTAGTTAAAACGAAGCGTTATTTTATGTTTAATAAACTTTGAAATAAAATAACAAAAATAATAAATAATTCTTACATATTTATTTAAATTATGCTCATTATTCTTTCATCGAATAAAAATTATCGATTGTCATATCAATTGTAAATCTTTGAGCAATTTCTTTTACTATATAGATAATCAAATAATTTACAAGAAAATTATTTTTCATCTGATTGCGAAATCTTGTTTTAACAATCTTTATCGTTGAGAAAGCTCGTTCAGTAATTGTTATCGAAACAAGAAGAGTCAAAATAAGCTGAATCAACCTGTTAACTAGTGGATAAATATTTTTTTTCAAAAAAAGGATGAATTCTTTTTTTTTTTCATGGTTTAACCTAAAATCAAAGCATATATCATAAGAAAAATTGATAATTTTAATGGTTTTGTTAAAAACAAAACGTAAAAAAAATCCAAATATAATCAAAACAAACCAATAAAATGTATCTACTTGAATCTTTCTAAGAAAAATTTTATTTGTGATTTATATTGACCGGGTGCACTGTAAACACTTATATTAGAGTTGCAGGGAGAGAAAAGATAATAAAACACATTGATAATTTTATATTTTTCTTTTCTTTTCCGTAGGCATATAGGTACCATAAAATCAAGGCAAAATCAAAGGAATTCAAAAGTAAAGCAAAAGACAACAAATATATTTACTGTCTCATTAAAAAATATTATAGCTCTTCACATTTAATTACCAAATAAAAAAATAAAATGTCTTGGAGGGGCTCGGACCCTGCTCGCCACCCCTTCATTCCGCCCCCACCGGGCAAGTATAGGCTAACCAAAAACTGAAGAGTCTGACAAGAGGGACTTCAAATGGTTCAAATATTTCTACTGATTTAATTTAGTATTAATTTGGATGATTCTGCAGATGCTGGGAACTTAACAGGGGAATGATCTAACGTGGTTAGTTATGTCTTATAGAAGGAAATATGAAAGACAAGTTTCCCTAATCCAGTGGAAAGAAAAGCCTTTGGACCACTGCTATCGTTATACCAGTTAAATCAAGCTATGGAAAAGAAAATTCTGTAAGAAATCCTGAATAGAAAGGCATGATATATAAGTGCAAGAAGCATGCCACCATACCAACCATTAATCATCGCGTCCTTATCCTTCTCAGCAAAGAGCCAATTCTAACAAGAATCATTTGGGAGCAAGGGTTTCAAAGATTATTGAGAAATAATTCATTGTTGGGCTGAGCCGATTAGAAAGCAGAGAATACGTAATTCAGCTAATCAATGCGCATGCGTTATTTAATATCAGACATGAAGGCTACACATGAGGTTGAAGTTAAACAACGTTTGACCGTGTCAGTGGGAAACCAGAGGAGATGAGGAACATAAATGTCAAAAAGTCAGTCCTGCCGTAGAGCATTGCATGGCTGTTTATTACTTATCATTATAGTGCATGTCTTTCTCGGACATTTGGTGGAATCTAATCGCGTCTTTTAGATCACTTGTTTCCAACGCAAAAGTCACCCCGCTGAGTTTGGTACCAAAAATGACTTGAAATGCACTAATTAATTTTAAATGTGGAGAGCTTACCTTCCAGTATGAAGATAAGCTTCTAGTTGTGTGTGCAGCAGCTGCTACCAATTAATATTCTTATGCCAACATTTTAATTAAGCTATTTTTTGTATACCAAAACTTAGTATTATGAAAGATTTAGTACTATTGTTGAAAGGTGGTGACATAATATTATATACAGGTTCTTTAGGGTCTAGATATAGTTTAAACCATAAGGTAAGCTTCTATAATATAATTTAAGACTGGAAATTTGTATATAATTATATTATTTTATGTTTAATTTTTATTAAATAAATAAAAATTATAATATTTAAACTCATTATTATATGATTATTAAGATTCTGAAATCATATCAAAAAGCTATTTTAATTTAATAATTTAAATTATTAAATAAAATTTAGATATAATTTATATTATTATATAATATATCTATTCAGAACAAGCCTTGGGCATGGTTGAATGGCCTCTAAATTATTAAAAAATTCACTGTATCCATGATGTTGAGCCTTATTTTCCTACTAGAATTTAGAGAACATCATTAGGCCCTAGAGATTTTCAAATATTCAATAATGTTCCGAAAGCTCTATGACATTTCTAACTTGCCCCCCAAAAGAATTTGTATAACCCTCTGCCTATTAGCTTAAATTGTGGGTTTGAGTGGTTTTTTCATATCTTCGATTGAACAGGGCTATACCATAACTTGGTTCATGATGTTGATTAAAAGTTGTTCCTTGGACTTGACTGTTTGTTGAAAAATCTCATGAGGTTTAGTTGAGATTATATATGACAAAGGGAATAGTGAATAAATAATGAATGAAGTTGATTTCCGAGGACATTAGCTTTCAAATCTTTGAACACATTCAGCTGAGAGAATATATTTATGAATCATGAGAGCTTTGTTTCATGTATACAATGGTATGTACTTAGAACTTTTTATCCTTTGTATGGTTGTGCAATGTATCTGTGCTTGCATCATTGCAAACTTCCAGGCAGGCACGGAGGGAAAGTATTCCCTCCCAGGGAAGAGAGATTAGAGAATATTTGAATTGTATTTTTTCATGGAAAGTGATTTTAAAAAAAAAAAATTAATATTTTTTTGTTATTAAAAAAATTAGTTAATAAAAAATACTTTACAGTTAAAAAAAAATTAGTTTGGTTTCCAGGAAAGTATTTTCTTGAAAAATTTGAACGGAAAATATTTTCTGAAAGTTATGAAAAATTTAAAAATATCATATTATTTGCTGATTATTTCAAATTCGGTTCTCAAATTTTTAATTGCTATATATATTTTGTTTTGAATATTTATTTTTTTTAATTTTATCTTTTAAAATTTAATTTTTATATTAACTTTAGTTCTCATTTTTATAATTGTTATTTGTTTTTTCTTATCATTTTTTTATTAAAAATTTTTATTTATTAAATTTGACCCTCATTCTTTTGATTGTTACTTATTTTATTTGAAATAATTTATGAAATGTTAATTATTATTATTTTAATTTCTTCATCTTTTATTTTTTT